>NC_061110.1:100320923-100348423 GCF_015104395.2 Macrobrachium nipponense
ACCCAATCACAATTCTCCCTTCATTCACTGTGCCCTTGTTTCTCAATAGTCTTATTGCTAATCTCATTTCCCTCTTATTTCTTTCCTTTTTTTTCTAGTACCTTCTCTCAGTTTCACCCCTGACTCTTGCCATTTCCTTCTCTCCCCTTTTCTTGCTTTTGTCTTCGTCCTCGGACTATTGAGTTTCCTCCCTTTTCTCTCAATGACACCTCTCGCTTTCTTTTCGTTGCTTTAGTGCCCAACGTTCTATTCCTGCTCTCACCTTTCAAAGGCATGTTGTCGACAGCCTCTGCCCAGTAGAATATGTAACATCGACTTTTAGGGGGAAGGTAAAAACTAATTTATCGAATAAAACAAGAAAAATTCACAGTAGCTCTGAAGTTTTTTTTTTTTTTTTTTTTATCGAATAGCCAGCCTCTGCCTAGTAGAATATGTAACATCGAAATTTAGGGGGAAGGTTAAAAACTTATTTTTCAAATTAAAAAAATTAACAATAGCTTTGAAGTGTTTTTTTTCTGCTTGATCAAATGGCCAGCCTCTGCCCAGTAGAATATACAATATCGACTTTTAGGGGGAAGGTAAACTCATTTTTCAAATAGAAAAAAATTCTCAGTAGCTTTGATTTTTTTTTGTTTTTGTTTGATCAAATGGCCAGCCTCTGCCCAATAGAATATGTAACATCGAGATTTGTCTGATTGATTAATGGCACGGTTCAAACCTTTCCTTAGTGCAAGCAACGCTAATGAAATATTTAAAGTTTTCTATGGTAATGTATCTGCATATACAATATAGTTTGATCTTTCGTATACGAGAGAGAGAGAGAGAGAGACAGACAGACAGACAGACAGACAGACAGACAGAAAATGGTGTGCATGGACGAACAAGGTGTTTGTGTAAGTGTGTGTGTAAGTGTGTGTGTAAGTGTGTTTGTGTAAGTGTGCCTTTCTATGGAGGAGATTGATAGTGGAAAGATTGGAATTCTTACGCAGTAAGGAGATAGAGAGAGAGAGCGAGAGAGAGACGAGAGAGAGAGTGGAGAGAGAGAGAGAGAGAGAGAGTCTACGCTTACTCACCGAAAAATCATCTCGGCTTTTGCATATCTTGTCGGAAGCCTTCCCGAAAGGAGGCCATTTGAATTCATCTCATTACATTCGTGATGTAACCATTTCGTGAAGGGAATTGTGATTTTTAAATATCCAGGAGTGGATAGAGGAATAAAAAGAAGACCAATGCAAACTTTTCCTACGTTTCAGTGCGATTTGGAGTGCTTTGTATTCAAAGAACTTCATGTTTTATGACTGGGACCTTTTGTATTATTTTATTTTCATTCATGTTCTGGTGGAGTTTTTTATTTTACTCGTCAGAAATTTACGTTGCGTCTTATGTCAAGTACATTTTACAAACATTGGCTTTCCGGTAATGAACATTTTTTTTTATTTTCCTTTGTGGTAGAAGAGTCAGGATGTTTTATTCTTTCATTCTATCGCGTATTCAGCTGATTGTACCGTCGATGTTCTCTGATGACGAAATTTGACATTTCACTCTTTTCTCAAAGGTAAAAGAATTACTTTTCAAGTATTTAGGCTGGTTCCTGCTTCCCACATGATAAATTAGTTTTTCATTATTTTTTATACATGTAATACATAAAGAAAATGATTAAGTAATTGTTGCAATATCATAAGGATAGTGTATGATACAGTATTTCTTTAAAAAATGGAATACCTAAAAATGATGAATAAATCATTGCGGCATAAGAAAAATAATTAAGTAAGAGTTGCAATATCATAAGGATAGTGTATGATACAATATTTCTCGAAACATGGAATACCTAAATATGATGAATAAATCGTTGTGACATCGGCTTTGTGACATCCCTCCTCAAGTGTCTTTCTTCCTCAAGTATCTTTCTTCCTCAAGTGTCTTTCTTCCTCAAGTGTATTTCTTGTATTTGCACAACTACGAATCTCGTCTCATATCAAGTCTCCCTCCTAATAGCTTTTATTCAAGTGGGTATTTTTCGCCCCACTTTGTGGTACCCAGGGGGAACGGCGTTCATAATGTTGACATTACCACGTATCATTTAATTTCCTCAGTGTGGAATAAATAACTCTTCCAAACTTTCTCTTTCTCCCGTTATAATTACCTTATATAGTATAGTCACTCAATTAAGTTCATGGATGTCTCCAGGCATATAGCTGAATTGCATCCAACCCCTTTCTGAACAGCGGGTCTGTATAGTGACGTAAGTCGGGCACACACACATCGAAACTTGATACAACAGAGTTAGGTAATTGAACATTTGGCCAGTTTCGCATCCCCAGACACCTGTCATCCATATGGTAACTACATCCAATCCCGGACTTTCTATTTCGTCAGTGTCCTAATTACTGACCAAACTTCGATAATCGTGAAATGGTCTGTTAATACATTCCGGGTTTCTTAAGCCTGTTGTATTTTTTTTTTCTGTTGTTATTGTTGATTCATCTTTCATTTTTAAAAGTAAAAATCTAACTGTTTTTCGCAGTTGATATTTCTATTTATAAAAGCTACTCCTTGCCTATGTAGTCTTTGTCAGCATTAACCAAGGGTTTTTAGTGTCAAATAGAAAAGTGAATAAACGATATAATTAGCCTCGAAACAGCCCAAAATAATTTATTGATTCTCTTTTTACACTGCGAGACCAACGCATTTAAGATTAGGACGGCGGAAGAAATGAGATAAATTACATCTTCTTACGAGCGTAGGTGAACAAGCCGTCGGTGAGGTTTTTACCTAATTAGCAAGAGTTTTTCGATTTTATGAATGACAGATCGTTATCTTAAGAAAATAACAAGTGTCTGAAACGAAGCATGGCTTGTATAATGAGGGAGATGGTGGGATTTGTGTTTTTCTTACTTGATCGGAAAACTGAAACAGTAAGACTATCCGGGATAAGTTTGTGGAGGATGAGAAAGGAATATAGATTAAAATTGATGGCCTCATTTTTTTTTTTACGTTCACTCCGTCCAGTGGGAATAAAATCTGAAGCCCCACAGAATATTGTCAGACTAATGAAGCGCAAACTCTTATAACTGCATAAAAGCTCCTTATTATATTTTGAACTGATTAATGAGAACCGACATTGTTTCCAAGACTTGACCTCTACTGACATTGATTTAATGAAAATATGCACAGGTACATGTAAACTCCACTTGATCTCATTTTTTCGACCAAGCGGCTGGAACATCTACCACACTATGTGAGATGATAATATTCATGACTCCATTGCATTATCATTATTCTGAACAAAATCACTTTCAATGGTTTCATTAAATGGCAGGTATGAGATTCAACTTCCTTACCTTTTCCAAACTATTCTTGTCAGATATGAGAAGAATGGATATAAATAGGGCAATTTAATAAAGGAAAAGCTTGTCTCACCAGCAGAAAATGATTTCAAGCAGGCACAAATCAGGGTTTTTCATTGTTATATTTGATTAAATGTAAACATTAATTTTTCAAAATCGAACACCAATAGATATACCTTTCATTTCCATAGCAGATTTCATCAGCCAATCAAAGACTTTTGTCTATAATTAAAAATTAAATAAAAAGTAAGCTATAAAAACTCAGTTGCATATGTTACAGATGAAAAGTGAATTAGCAGCAATTTTAAATGAGAAAATTCAGTCATGAATTGAGCAGTGAGTCAAATCATATTTCTATACGAATCAATATGCATTTGGAAAACCAGATGGGAGAAGAAGTCTCCCGCCACTATTCACTATACTTTGAACAATACCCCCGAAGTATTCTGAACCGATAACAACTTTTCACAGCGATCTCAGTTAAAAATACTGCTACCCTTTTAAAATACATTGATATTCTAAAGTATATTGACATCCACTCCACTCCCCAATTCAAACATTAAAACAATTACATTCCTCCCATCTGTTTGCTAAAGAAAGGTTAAAAGCTACTCCTTGCCAGTAACTCATGCTACGTCTTATGATGGTTAGGAGAGTGTCCTTATAATGGATTGAATTAAGGGTAGTTTCATTTAAGATATATCTAGATACCACCTCACTCTCGAACGATGTAGACGGTGTCGGTATTAAAGCGTATGTCACATCAGATAGATAGAGAGATAGTCTTCAGAATAGGAATGGGAAGAAACAGTGAAACGAAGGCGTGAATGAAATAAATGCGGTCAAAAAGAGGAATATAAAATACCACCCACTGTGTTAATCATCTACGATGTACATACGTTACAATATGAAAAGTGTTTCTATTACAATTCATCAGCAAAATACTAGTGTTGCAGTTCATATGTGAAGTATTTTCGTTATCATTCATCTGTGAAGTGCTTTCGCCACAATTCATCTAGGAAAAGTGTTACAATTTATTTACTATATAACGTTACAATTCGTCAGATAAATAGTGTTACAAATAATCAGTGAAAAATTGTCAAAATTCACTAGTGAAACAGTGTGACTATGTAAGTGATTACATAATGAAAATATGGAATGTTATTCCATATATATAAAAGACTAAAACTAAAGAGGTCAACCAGATTGCTTGCAGGAATGTGATCAGACCAGAGACGATAAAGATGACGTATACAACAAAGTAGGCTAAGATAACATGCCGTCACCTGTAGTCATTTATTTGTTTATAAACTTTAGTCCAAGCTTCCTGCTTGAGACAACTACCGCGACCTATAATTCAAAGGGCCTACGTGATCTGTAGTGTGTCTCATTTTGTATGTATGTTCATATGTTCGAGCTACTGTCTGCTTCCTTTATGACTTGTAACCGAGATGGTAGTGGGAACAGAATAGAGTTAGCCATCATCATTGGCAGACCTGTACCTCTTTACCTAAGTTTCATCATGTAGAACAGAATTAGCCATCATCATTGGCAGAAGCGATCAAGCTATCGTCATTAGAAGACCTGTACAATCCGACCTGATCTTCACCATGTAATCTCAGAGAATATAAGTATTTTTATACTTCGTGTTTTCTACTAAGAACCTCACATAAGAAAGAAATCATCATGAGTTTAACACATCGTCGTCATAACCAAAGAAGATAATACCGACTTCGTAAGTGATCTACAAACCCCAAGACACACCAATGAATATGGAAGTGCAATACCAACCGACTTAGCGTAAGATTATCGCAAGTCTAACATTACCTCTTAGGGCGCCTCATTATACGAGGCAACAGCCCTAATATTGGTGGCAGATTACCAGAAAAACTCTACAACGTCTTCCGAAGAAAAACCAGAATAATGAAGTATCATATCAGAAGTCTACGACGACGAAAGCAACATATTCTTCAAGCAACTTAGTATCATCGTTTAGTGAGCAACTTCAGAAAACAACAAGAACTCTTGAACGACGACGACAGCAAGAGATTCTTCAAGCAACTTAGTATCATCGTTTAGTGAGCATTTTCAGTAGTGAATAACTTCAAGAAACAAACCCGACGTGTCCTTTTCCTACGGCAACGCAAGCTTCGTCTCTCATTAGAATCATTCAAGAAAACATCTTTAGTGAGCGTTTCCGGCACTTCAAGAAACAAACCAAACGTGTCTGCAGCATCGGATCTTCAAGGGCTCTAATCATCCAAACAATGCGCACGGGGAAAACTGAAGCCAAACAAGGTCTTCCGCTAAAAACAGAAGGAGAACCAAGGCCGTGTGTCGTTATCGGAACACCGTGACTTCCCACAAAAGCAAGCTAAGTACAATTTTTTATTCATTTGGAGTAACTGAGTGTTTCCTTTGCAGGTCGAATTTCGTTATTCCTGTGGCTGAAGTTACGAGACATTCTTAATCTTACTTTTTACAGAAATTATCTACATCATTGAGATTTCGCTACTGCGAGTTTTTTATCTTTGAGTTTCTGTTTCCAGAAGTTCTACTGAAATATCATAATAATATACTGTGTTAATTTTATCATTTTGGGTGATTATTAATCCTTTACGTAACAAATCATATTAAACAGTGAATATGCGTTTACGCAGTGGACGTCTGTATTTATACAGATGCATGGATAGGGTCGTTAGGCACCGTAGTGATTAGAAAACACACAAAAACAAGTGGAACACCCGTACAAATCTAGATAAATTAGAGGTAACACTATTTCGGGTCATGACAATAAAATGCTCCTATGCAAGGTCCCGATCGCAGTTTTAGCCTTGAGTTTTTTTAGTTATATAAAATATCGAACCTCAATGACTCAACTTAACTTTAAAATACGGCTGGATTACAAGGAATAACATGTCTATAAAAAACTTTCATTAGGCTAAATGCACTGACCAGGATCCCTCACTATTTCAAATTTTAGCAAAGAATGAAGTAAACAACAGCAAGTACAAACAGTTAATATTGAATGCAGTAGAGATAACTTGTCTTAATAGTAATCGCTCAACTCCTAATAGTTCGTCATTCATACGTTCGTTGCTTTATACGTAACCAACCACAGAATGCTAAAAACACACAATACGTTGCCGATGGTAAACAGTATCCCTAAATATCAGAATCAAACAAAGCAGACTCGGTTACTGTGTCATCTAGTCAGAGGGTCAGGGTCAGTCAAATCTGCCGAGAAGCAAGCAAAGCACATTACAATAAGCGAGTCTAGCAGAGTGGGGAAAAGCGATGTTGGATCATACATGCCAATACCTTTTTGAATTAAAAAGGAATTTCCCTATGAATCACACGACCGTATCAAGTAATCAGAGCAGGTTCTCGTTTTTTTTAATACATAAGTTATTATAAGTAGTGGTGGATTAAGCCCGACTGTACGCGCCGTAAAAATTAGAATATCTTGTTTTATTCCTTTAGTACACGTAATATCCTGTATTTACGGACTCACCGTCTGTTGTTCGAACTTCCCTAATGAGAAGTCCGGATAAGCGAGCGCTTACAGATACCTCTATAGTTATAAAAAAACATTGATCTGTATCTAGTGTAATTGTAAGATATCCATCTAGGGGTATACAAAATATTATCTTACCTCCTGCAAAATATGGCGTGTTTATAAAAGGAAAATTCTGTAAACCTTCAAACATATTAAAATCCGTTTTGAACAAAAAATAGAGACAGTTAATCAAATAATAACTTATATAGAGGAACTACACATTTGTCTCATAAATCGTAACATTGTTCAAATGACCCAACAGAATTCTCCCACAACCGCAGTCGCAGTTTGTACGCAAAATCTCGAGAAGCATGCACCCTCGAATGTCTTAGTGCATGTAAAAAGACCTTGCTGGGATCTGAAATTTTAATCCTTCCCGACACTCTGAAATATAACGATTTCCGCGAACAAAGCCCTAGACACGGTTGACTCGCAGCAACAAGTTAATCTAGTAATCCACAAAACCTATACATATCGTGGATACGGAAGTTATAGATATCGCATTTTTTTATTGTTGCTAATGTTTAATCACGCCCAATCAGTCGTAGATGAATCTCTCTTATACTCTATCTAAAGTAATATCTGTAAAGTCATTCAAGCAGAGGTGATTCAGCAGAAATTTTTTTTTTATCTTTTATTTGAATACCAGGAAGTTTCTCCACTAGCGAGTGATCTCTGGGGAAAACGGATGTAATTTAACACAAAATATGGTCTAAGGACAAACATAAAGCTATATACGTACCTTCGTATAGACTCTCAATGAAATTTCAAAATAGAGATAAATGACGAAGTTGAAAAATGTTAGTAATAGGAGTCATTAGGAAATCAAATAAGCCCATATAATTTTTCCTCAAACGTCATGCCATAAAAGATCGGACTTGGCGTATCTGCGTAGATTTCTGTCGCTTAAACAAGGAAACGACTCCCGATAGTTTCCAGTGCCATGCACCGACGACATCTTATCTCTGTTAGGTTAGAATAAATTTTTCACCAGCTTGGACTTACTTAAAGGCTTTTACAGATTGCATTACCTAAGTGATTGTACCTCATACACCGTTTCAGCACACTCAGGGACATTATCAATTTTTACGTATGCCTCCGGCTTACGTTGCGCCCAATTACAATATAGTGTTTGGAGACTTTTTAGGGGATACCCTACATGCTTATATGGTTGGTCTTATAATCTTTTCTAAATACCTTAGAAGTACATTCACATAAACTAGAGCTAGTGCTACAGAGACAAAGACAAATAATCTCAGAGTAAAATATCTAAATGTGAGTTTTTAAAAACCGAACATGTTTATCTAGGTTTTATGTGTCTAGTCAAGGTCTTAAAGTAGTCCATGGTAAGGTGTCGGCTATTCATAACTTCCGGTACCTATTAACATAAAAAGGGGATACAGCACTTTTGCGCTGTAGTGGGTATTACAATCGTATGTAAATATGTAACTCTTCAATCATGACAGCTCCTTTAACAGATCTTACGAAGAAGAGCGTAGATTTATTATGGTCTAAAAGCATCAACAGGCATTCGATATCTTAAAAGCGGAATAATGCAGCTCACCTAACTTAAAAATCCCTGATTTAAATAAGGAATTTTTTTTTATTGCAACAGACGCCTCAGACCAAGGGGTAAGAGGGGTACTACTTCAGTAATATGATAAACTTCTTTCCTATAGCTTTTTATTCACGTAAACTAAAGCCCTCTGAAAGTAAATATGCAGTACTAGGCAAGGAAGGGCTAGGTATCGTTAACTCACTAGTACATTTTAAGTTCATAATCTACGGCTATCCTATTAAAGTCCTTACTGACCATAGGTCACTTACCAAGTTTTTCAAAGGCTTTAATCACAGCCCCAAAGGAATTCGGTGACATATGATCATTCAGGTTTTGGAGCCAAGTTAAGATATCTACCTGGGAAAGCAATATCATAGCTTACGCATTATCCGCAATCCTGCACCATACTGCAAAGAACCATTAATTGGACTAAAAGATATAGAAAACATCCGTGCCTTATTGTTAAAACCGTATCTAAACAAGAAAATTCATTAAACCGAAGAGATCGCAAGCATTGAATATCTGGGTCGGAGCGCAGAACTGTTACAAACTGAATAAAGTCAAGAGTCAACAGCGATAAGCAAAAACAATAACACTTCGAACGGAAACAAGGGTCAGCAGCAATAAGCAAAACAATAAACACTTCGAACGGAAACCCTAAAGCAAAGTATATTTAAAGTATGTGTATCAGAATAATGTAATCAAATGTAATATTATATGTAGGTCCGTGACGAGGAAAACCCGAAGAACACAGCTGGTGACTAATGACCAGGTAGTAGTAATCTCTTTCATACCAATCGTCCTAAACTGGTTGCATTCCGTCATCCAGGGTTCTCTATTATGTCACAGAAAGCCAAATCACTGTTTTACTGGCCTACAATGCTTACAGATATAAAAAGCACATAACTAATTGTAACATGTGTCATGAAAACACCGGGACACACTAAGACACCTATCAGTTTAAGGCCTATCCTGTGCCAAATCAATCAATGAAAGAATACACGTAGAATTATTAACAGAATTACGGGTCTGACAGAGGAAATAAACACCTCTTAGTATTAATAGTTCCCTTTGACACGTTATATAGAATTAATAGCACACTAAAAAAAAAACAAACAAAAAAAAAAAAAAAAAAAAAAAAAAACAAACACCGCAATTGAGTGCGCTAGGAATATTTATGAGTGCTAAATCAGTAAACATGGAATTCAACACATGATAATCTGACTCGGGTGGTGTAAATCAATAATCTCCTTAACTCGTTGTGTGAATTCCTTTCCATTAAGAAAACCAATAATATATTTTATCACCCAGAGTCAATCGGTTTGGTAGAATAACGGATAAATAAAAAAGTGTCAATGTCTTACGAGTTACATTCGTGATATTGGATCCGAACTGGATTATAGTGTTCTCGCGGTTTTTTAAATACCTTCATCATTCATATCTTGTATCTGTAGAAATTATACCGCAAGAAGCCTTATACGGTATGCCGCTAGAACCCAACTTTTCCAACTATTCAGCCAACCATTAAATTCAGCAAATATATAATACAAAATATATAAATAAATAAAATATAAAAATAAAATAAATATGGATACAAGTGGAGTCGATATAATACACTCCGTAGAAGTCGGAAGGGTTACAAATTATAACAAAAAAGGAATCACGATAAAATCAATAAGCAAAACGTAACCATAGGTTAATTAAATATCCAAATATATATACGTAAAGATTTTAACTCTAACTTAACGCTTTAGTAATGACAAATAAGCTAAAAGTTCAAAAACATATCAAAACCTACTGACATATTGTCTGTCCCGGTGATTTATATTTGTAGTCAATGAAAAAAAAAATAAATAAATAAATAAAATAAAATAAAATAAAAGAGATTTTAAAGTCAGGAAGTCTAGAAGTGAAAATGTATATCTATGCAAATAATCTTATACAGGGCAAATAGTATATATAAAATTTGTATGGAAACCCTTTTCATTAGTTTGAATAAGGAATATCTAATTTAACATAATTACATTTATTTACAATCATGCAGATTTCCAACATGAAACTAATATATTGTTCAATTTTGGTACTGTTTTTTTTTCAGACATTCTTCTCGTGTGGGTCGAGTATTAAAAAACAAAAAAATTTATACTAAAGTCGTATAATTTACAGCAAGTAACGTAACTCTTAGCTGGCTGAGAGCAATCTCCTGCCAGGACGTCGTCATCAGTTCTGAAGGTGCATGGCGCGTCTGCCGACTCATCATTGTTCTTTTTAACCTCAATAAACCGCTTGTGAAGCAGGTTGACTGGAGAGAGGAATGCTTAGCTCATGAACTTCACATGTGGTTCATGGGTCATGATGACATACATAGCCATAACCTATTCTTATCCCTGTGGACTTGCAATCATTTTAAAATTAATGAACAAAATAAGCAAATAGAATTTCTATAACATCAAAATGAATTAATTTTTTCTGAACCTCATAGACAATTAGAGTCAATAATTCAGCTTATGACATTGGTAAACAGACATTTAGAATTATCAAGTCATGGATATGAAAAATATACTTGCAACATTAGCCTATGACAATTCAAGTAAATCACATTCATGGGAAAATGTCACATTTTCTTGGAAAACCCAAAGTTTATATAGAAATTAGTTACATAGTGGGCTCTTTCGTTGCATCTCTAGCCTATTAATAAAGTTTTTAAAATTAACCTCAGAGGATGCGCGCGAGAAATTTGAATATGAAACCTTTGTTAGGGGCACATAGGATCGGATTTTATCATAACTTAATTTCAGTAACATAGAGAAATATTCTCTTTGACTCTTATGTGGCCTGGCAATCTTACAAATAGCTCCGTTTTCCACTTCTTTGTCTAGTAACTTACTACCAGTAATATCGAATTTTCTTTGGGATTCGTATTGATATCTGTTTATTTTTAATAATTATGGATATTTTTACAGTCATCATAGACCTGGATAGGTTCACTCATTGTTAATGCCATGGATAAAAAAGTTTGTACAGCTGACTCTTTTGAATCCCATAAAATATCAGCGAATTCATGTGGGTTAAGTCTGGTCTTAATGGCTCTCTCCCTCCCGTATTTGATGTTCTGAATTCACTTTGCCCTTGTGACAAGTATAATTTCACTTGCAGGCTGATTAATGGAACCTGGTTACAGTATCCTGCAGTACGAGAGTTTCACATCGCAACTTCAAAAAATCGTTCGTTGCTGCGGAAGACAGCAGTCGAGTAACAACCGCCTACAATGTGAAAGGAATAAGCACCATCATGGACTTCTTCGACCGACACCGTATCCCGTCGTTAATCTCGTTTTAATGCGGAATGCTCCGGCGGCTGTCGGAAATCGACTACAAAAGGGACATACTTCCGACAATTACGACCAGAAGGATATTCAACTCTACGTTGCTGGCGAAGGACTCGTGCTGGGGATGATTTTATTCATTGCGAACGTATTCGTGTGGCTTAGGATGCAGAGAACAAGTATGCGCGCAAAATAGAACGTTGGACCCCGCCCAGGCAAATTTTCCCCTTGTTTTAACCATTTGGAATTGGCCATTTCATTTGGCTATAGGTGGTTGTCTGGAACTGTGTAATGGACGAAAAGTTGTTCGACCGCTAGTTAAATGTGTAGTAGTATAACCTCGGTCATGTATCCTATATATAAATATCATGTATCCTATATATAAATGATCATAAATAACATATGTATAAATAAATCAGGTAGCCTATAATCAATCTGTTACCTTTTATCTTACCAATAACTGCAGTTAGTATATGGGTTAATGAATCAGTTAAGATATGATTAAGATATATAACATTTAGCATAAAAATCAACGAATCAATCAGCATAAACATTAATAATTTTATCAATTCATATATGAAATTTTTATCAGTTAAAATATGATTTTTATCATGTTATCAGAGTACATTAGTATTTTCTGTAGCATATGTATCTTAAAGAGATGAAGTGAAAAACTGTATCAGTATATATCACGTGATCACTATTATTTACCAATATCATTGTGTTTTATATCTTATTACTTGAATCTGTATTTGTGTACACCATGAACTTTTTTTTTACTTATAAGTATTTTCTATTTATCTATATATATTCACATAGTGTCTGTATCACACTCCTATAAGTCAAATGCAAGTCAAGCTTGAGTAATATTCAGTGGTTGGTTTTGGTAGCTGACCGAGCTTTTATGTAAGTGATTACATAATGAAAATATGGAATGTTATTCCATATATATAAAAGACTAAAACTAAAGAGGTCAACCAGATTGCTTGCAGGAATGTGATCAGACCAGAGACGATAAAGATGACGTATACAACAAAGTAGGCTAAGATAACATGCCGTCACCTGTAGTCATTCATTTGTTTATAAACTTTAGTCCAAGCTTCCTGCTTGAGACAACTACCGCGACCTATAATTCAAAGGGCCTACGTGATCTGTAGTGTGTCTCATTTTGTATGTATGTTCATATGTTCGAGCTACTGTCTGCTTCCTTTATGACTTGTAACCGAGATGGTAGTGGGAACAGAATAGAGTTAGCCATCATCATTGGCAGACCTGTACCTCTTTACCTAAGTTTCATCGTGTAGAACAGAGTTTAGCCATCATCATTGCAGAAGCGATCAAGCTATCGTCATTAGAAGACCTGTACAATCCGACCTGATCTTCACCATGTAATCTCAGAGAATATAAGTATTTTTATACTTCGTGTTTTCTACTAAAAACCTCACATAAGAAAGAAATCATCATGAGTTTAACACATCGTCGTCATAACCAAAGAAGATAATACCGACTTCGTAAGTGATCTACAAACCCCAAGACACTCCAATGAATATGAAAGTGCAATACCAACCGACTTAGCGTAAGATTATCGCAAGTCTAACATTACCTGATAGGGCGCCTCATTATAGGAGGCAACAGCCCTAATAACTATACATCAACGAAATAATGTTCCAATTCATCAGAGAAATAGTGTAACAGTTCATCGAGGAAATAGTGTTGCAATGCATCAGCAGAATAGTGATCTAATTCATCAAAGAATTTTTTTTTCTAATTTATTTGCGAAGTAATTGTTACAATTCATCAATGAGGTACTCAAGAAGGCACGGTTATGTTGATATGTATTGAGTTGATTTAATGTATAGTTAATCTCAGCCGAAAGTGTGGAAGAGACGTTGATTGCATGGTGTGAATCAAACAGATTTCAAAAATATGAAACTATCATTATTTGGAATTTTAGTTAAGGAATTGTGTGGTCAGATCCCCACTCAAATAACTATTACACGAGAGAAATCTAATCATCTAATAATTCGTAGTAAGAAAATCAGCTTTCAAATCATCGAAAAATTCATTCTTTGTAAAGCCGTAAAATGAAAATTCTTGAAGAGATTTTTAAGAGAAAATTATCATAAGTCAATGTCAAAACAGCGTTTGAAAAACAACGCCTGATTACGTAAAATTTCAGGGGAAAAAAGGAATAATAACGAGATTGTAATGTAATTTCATTACTAAAATGTTTTGGTCATTATGAAAATGAATTCATGAAATTGAACTACTATGACTTAGTGATGATAATTTGTGTTTCTCAGTTTCTAATAGATTTAAGAGCTCTTGCCTGCATTAGTGTAAATGGAAGATGAGGCATTGCAACAGTTATTACACAAAATAATAGTATCATATCCTGCAGTTTAACCTAAGTTGAAAAGTCCCCCTGTGTTTGGAGTAAAAAAAAAGATGTTCTTCGTTGTTTATTGCCAGGAGCAATAAAGGCAGTGGAAAAATTATGACTGTAATATTCCACATGATTTGTTTTACCAATGCAAATGTTAACAGCTAATGTCGCCGTTATAATTTGCATAATTCCAATTCCTTTTTCATATATATATTTTTTATTCTCTATACGAAAATTTCTTATGTGCTCTTCACTTACGTGTCTCTTTCGAAGCTTCTCTTCCGTATTAAAGCCCATTTGTCGTCATGTAAATTGGCTTTATGAATACCGAATTTGTTTTTTTGTTTTTTCCCACCTTCCAACCGTCTTCCCTTTTGACAGTGGTTTGTAAGACATAGTCTTAGTTTATGTTGAAGTTCCTCGTTGGATGAGTGGATTTCGCGCTATGCTACCAATCCGGTAGGCCGTAGTTCGATTCTCGGCTCGGCCAATGCGGAACCAGAGGAATTTTTTTCTGGTGATAGAAATTCCTTTCTCGATATAATGTGGTTCGGATCCCACAATAAGCTGTAAGTCCCGTTGCTAGGTAACCAATTGGTTCCCAGCTACGTAAAAATATCTAATCTTTCAGGCCAGCCATAGGAAAGCTGTTAATCAGTTCAGTGGTCTGGTAAAACTAAGATATACTTAACTTAGTTTGTGTTGACATCCCGTAGGCTTTTTTCGAATACAACCCTGGTCTCTGCACCTATTGTAACTACCGCACTTACTTTCTTCTCTTCATTTTTCTTTCGAATTATCATAGGTCACTGAATTATCATAGGTCACATTTATCAAGTTCGTTATTAATGTCATTGGCAGATTCGATCAGTGATCCAGTTTCTAAGATTTTTCTGTTTCTAAGATTTTTTTTCTTTTTAGCTAATCACTAGTTCTTACATTTTATTCAATCCAAGGGCTTTCATTTGTAGTGAACGCTAACAATTTTAGGTCGACCTTTGAAAAACTTTAATGATGCCCAAGTTCGTATAATCAATCGCTTCTTGCTGAAATATTATTATTTACTAGAAGTATATTTAAGTTCCAACATTTGTTGAGAATAGTGCGTCGTGCAATTTACGACTTTGTATAAGACCTTCGGTCGGTACTACGAGCACGATCCTCTGGATTTTATTTCATTGCATAGAACACTCACTGGTTTGTCTCGTATGTTACTGGTTAGCAAAGCTCGTTTGGTCTGGAATATCTTCAGTCTCTTGATTATCTGTATCTTTAAAGATCTATAAACCTATTCCTGCTTCCCGATATATATATATATATATATATATATATATATATATATATATATATATGATATATATATATATATATATATACTAAACGTCATCACTTTCAAGTTCTAGTCCTCCCATTATTGAGTCTAAAGCCTTGACGGTTGCTAGAGCATATATCCTTTGTGAAATAATTGTCATGTCAATTAAGGAATAGAATATTATATAACTAAAGAGAAATAAGGTTAAAGATGGTAGTTATCACTTTAAACTATAACGTGACAGGTATACCGTCAACTGCTTTCAATCCTGAAATCCATTAAGAAGGAAGGGACGTGATAAACGTCCCAGGTGCTGGCAACACCATTTCTCTCAGGGACATTCCAAAACTTTTGCGAATAATAATGAATTAAGTAGAATGTACCTATTTGTCAAGAAATGCAATAAAAGATTGAAAATAAAAATGGACGCAAGACAAGTTGTAAACCAATAACTTCTTTGCATTGTCGGAAGGCTTAACATTGTCCACCTTGTGTTCTAGTACGCTTATTACTTAAACTAATTAGTTAATAGCGATTGAGAAGTGTTAAGCTGTCTTAGAGCAAAACGGTGCCTCAACGCAACACAAACAGTTGTTTAGTAAACACGCACAACACAAACACGCACACACACACACACACACACACACCTCGAATATGAGTTAGGTTCTTTAACAATATATAAAATAAAATCCCTACCAACGCAAGGTGTTTGTGGGAGAAGCAGATAGCTAGAGATAGCGACAATAAAATCGTACACTATCATTTGGTTATAAAATCATCTAAAATATTGTCAATAATGCGATAACTTTCAAAATTACATTTCTGCAAAATCTACCATCTAGAGCGTATTATAAGGGAATTTTGTTTGTTTACGGATTTATTAATAAGTAATGTGAATATCAAATACTTCTTGTAAAATGGTGGAGAGAGAGAGAGAGAGAGAGAGAGAGAGAGAGAGAGAGAGAGAGAGAGAGAGAGTGGTAGGTTTGAAGGGGAGGGGGAGGGGGAAACTATACTGTACACTGCCTTCCATGTTACAACTATTAAATATAAATGTATTGCTGCTCTGTCCAGAACGATCCATTCTTTTTATTTGCTATTTTTTCCTTACTGGCAATTATACCAATGACATTAGTCAAGCTGTGCGAGAATCTTGCAACTGAGCATGGAGTTTAATGCCCGTAGGAGGCCGAAGCAATAAGCTTAAGTGGAAAGAGAAATGTAGATTTATTGTATATGCCAACTGGCAGCCATCACAGTTTGAACTGTTTGAAGCAATTCATTTTGCTTTTGATCGCAATGAATTCAAATCCAGAATTGTTACCCACCCAGAAAATACAGTAAGTCGACCATCTCTTCCACTCTGTGACACTATATAGGTAAAGTTAAGGCAGTGACGCAATTGCCTTTATCTTTAGTCGGCCAGTTTAAGTTATTTTACGATTCAGAAGACTAAGAAATTCTCATCATTACTGAATACTCAGGGAAGAATTTATCTTCACTTGACAGAAACATTGCATTAAGATATATATTTTATTTTATTGAAACAAATAGCAGACTCTTTTTTGTGATCATTTTTCACTTCGAAGAAATATGTCATTCCATCTTGAATCATGAACGAACATATTTCTTAGTTATTCAACGGATAAATTACAGGAAATAGTATCTCAGTATAATAAAGTAGAAGGCAAGGAATCTTAGTCATCTGCTGGAGTATTAAATATTTGAAAGAAATGAAAGATAATCATGACTCAACATTGATAAAAGGTCCCACAATTTTCTAGGCTAACAGAAACCTCTGCTCAGCCTAAGTAAAGAGAAATGCTACTAAAGGCGACTACCAATGAAGCAAAGTTCATCGAATAGCAAGCATTCTAACGCGCGTGAAAGTGCAGGAAAAGTATCCACTGGTCATTTTTTCCTTTTGTGTGAAAATCGCAACTTCTTTTTCGAAAAGCTCGGATCACGAATGCAATAAGAGGAATGCAAATGGATTCTTTCTGGAATAACTCTCGCAAGGTAAACACTGAGATGGTGTCTTCTTTCTCTCTCTCTCTCTCTCTCTCTCTCTCTCTCTCTCTCTCTCTCTTACAAAGACAACACATGGTACACGGTACACGCACAACTAAAAAAAAATATTTATATTTATTTGTCGTTCTCCGCGTAAAAAATAATGAAGAGGAAGGAGATGGGGAAAGAGGAGGGAGAGGCGAGGGGAGGGGAGAGTGAATGGGGAAGGGTATGGGGAAGGTGGAGGGGATTTGAGGGCAAGGGTGAGGGAAGGGGAGAGGAGCTGAGGGGAGAGTGAAGGGGAGGGGGATGGGGGAAAAGAGGAGGGAGAGGCGAGGGGAGGGAAGAGGGAAGAGACGGAAGCCCCAAAATCCTCTTGGATTTCCAGTGTGGATTCAGACGCAAAAACAAAACAGAGTTTCAGTATTCTATGGGTTCCTCTCGATCTCTAATCGTAGTAGACTCAATTAATTATAAGTAGAAATTGAGCTTTTAACGATGATCCTTCCTGTCTTGGAATTGCGAATGGATTTACTTTAAAAGGCAGTCAGCCCCTGCTACCGATCATCATCAAAGTTGCTTTACGTTATATGTTAAAGCTAATGAAAAAAGGAATTATGCGTACTGTTCCTTGGTAGTCCTGAATTATATGGACATCACTAGAAACGAAGTCAGTTCCGCTAAAAAATATTAATGATAATAATAATAAATAAAATAACCAACAAACAAACTCTGGTATTGCAGCTCCCAAAGAAGACGATATTAAAAGGTATTATTTTCCAAGTGACCTCCCATGCAAGATATTTTTAATTCATTCCACAGAATCGAGGTTTTAGAAGGAAAAATGTAAGTCTGCATTCAAACACTATGAACTGAATAAAGAATAATTGCTATAGTAGATTCACATCAGTCCCTTACGACGCTCCTGATTGGCTGTTGATAAGCCAGTGACAGGGCTGGAAACTCTCAGTCTCTCTTGTGAGTTCATACAGGGAGGATGTATGTTCCACCTCTCCTGAGGGAAGCTTTTGCAAGACGAATCCCTCAGGAGAGGCGGAACATACATCCTGCCTATGTGAACTCTTGAGAGAGACTGAGAGTTTCCAGTCCCGTGGTTGGCTTATCAACAGCCAATGAGGAGCGTCGTAAGGGACTGGCCTAGACATCAGATGCACGGGTGATGTGAATCCACTATAGTAAATGTTTTAAATGAACTTAATATTTCTTTTTCAAGAATATCAATTCCTTACTTGACAGGATACTTGAGAATCCAAAAATAGTTAAAAAAAAAAAAAAAAAAAAACTAAGTGAGAAAGGATGCTGAAAGAAAAAGGAGTTAATATAGTGTCTAAATAATCTAGTGAGTATTTGTTTACAAAGCCGAAATAAATCTTCAGAAGTATTGTTGTGACACTGTCCACTCTATGTTCATGTTATAAAACATAAAAGATCCATGGCATTAGTGTAATTTTTGTATAATTTACCAAGATGAATATATATATCAATATATATATATATATATATATATATTATATATATATATATATATATATATATATATAAGTTATATTTTTTTGTGTATATATTTTATATATATTATATATTATATATATATATAGATATATGCATGTATATGATGTGTTTAAATATAATTTTACTTCTTGATTATTTGACAATAAACGTAACCACTTTACAGGTTTAGTCTAAAGTCCGTAGCTGTAATAGTAAATAAGGATCCTATTAATTTAAAAGAGTGACACTCATTTCAAAGTAGTTTTTTATGAGATTGAACAAAAGAAAAAAAAGAACACACACAGACCAACGTTAATTATACAAATTCCGTGAGTTAACAATAGAGTGATAGTCAGCAAAAACAAGTGAATCATGATTAAGTGGAAATTAAAAAAAAAAAAAAAAAATGGAAGGTAGGCGATGCTGGTGATCAGCCAGGAACGAAAGTCTCTTTATTTCTTTCTCTCGTCCTTTGTTTCTTCACCTTGCGTGTTATCAGCTGTCAAATTGGTGACCTTCGGAAAGGGTCAGAGGTCAGTGGTACTATGTAAAGTTGGCATCATTAACTTTGCTTAATATTTCGAGTCGATCTAAGGATTTTTCCTTTTAAGCTTAAACCTCGAAAATAGAGGGGCACAAATTGTTTCTCTTGTAGTCAAAACAAGCTCGCGTGTAATAAAACAATATATATATATATGTATATATATATATATATATATATACTATATATATATAGATATATATATATATATATACATATATATATATATATATATATATATATATATATGTATCTATAGATATAGATATATATATATATATTGTGATGGCTGGCTTACCACCACACAAAACACTAAACTTTTATCAAATAGTATTCACCAAAATACCATACTAAGTCCACAAAAGGTGGAATAGTATCCAACTTCAATAACAGTACAAAGTCAATTCAAAGGGGACAAAGAAAATACTAAAAAAATATACTTAATTTTAATACACAAGTTTCAGATAGAAATAACACCTGAACCTCAACAATACAATAATAATAAGAGAAACACTCACTCTTAAACTCCCTGCAAAAGAAAACAATTATACGATTAAAGACAGGTCATCAACACATACATACTAAAAGGGGAGAGGGTCCAGAAAGGAGGAGGCAAGCGAAAAGTAATGAATAACCTAACCAATACAAACTAATATCCCTAACAACTTCATAGGTCTCCTCTAGAAGACAATAATACACTCCACGTCTGGAGGTTTAATCAAGGTGGCAGGGAAAATTGATCCCAAACTATGGTGTTGGAATAGGCTTTCACAATCTCCAATAATGACGTCAGCAGATGATCAAAGTCGTGATCTAAGTAAATCTCGGTATAATTCTTATTACCTTGGGACAGAGAGGTCCCCTTGGCTTTTACTGAACCAAGGGCGGTGCACAAATTGAAGAATAAAATATCCTTGATGCAGAGAAAGTATATCCAATGTGCTATACAGCTTCAAGACGTAGCTCTGCAATAGGGCGAGGAGTCAATATAGTTTCAACTGCAATAGTTGTGCCCTTCAAGGTTGGAGGCTCAGAAACACACTGAGGCAAACTCCTCCAAGCATAAACCTCCATCCCTCGGATAACGAAGGATCACCGCCACGTAACCAACACAACTTGAAAATATAAAACAGTCGTTAGCCAATAACACCCAAGATAACCACCGGTGAGGAGACAAACAAAAGCTAATAAAGAAAGAATACAACACTTCTATACTTAACATTAAAAATCTAAAAACTTGAATAATTTAGAAATTAATGATAACTAAGTTACACCTCCTCACCCGACCAAAAAAAATTTTTTCCAAATTTTTTTTTTTTTTTTTTTTTTTTTTTATAAAGTACGTTAACATCTAACTACAATATATATGTTATCACATACTGAAATAATAAAATAACATTCAAAAATAGTCATTAAACAAACTGCAGAGAGCAAAATATTCTCATAAAAAACATGACCTAAACAAAAGGAAAGTGGGTGGCAAGTACCAAGGATAGCAGCTACAAGGATAGCAGTATATAAGGATAGCAGCATATAACAAATACCAACAACCTCATAAGCTTAATACTATTCACGGAGGAAAAGTTTCCAAAACCAGAAACTCTCAACATCACCATTCGATAAATAAATACCCAACCTAAGAGTTTCACATCACTCACACCATTACTAAACTTAAGAGCGAGTCATGGCTCTAACAACCGGATTCTGTTTATATAGTCCAAAGGCAATAACCTTTTCCACACTCAATACACTGTTCAATTTCAGGGATACACTTCACTCACTATCATAAATGTTGGGCTCAAAAACCACTGTCTATTTCAGTGTTATATCACACTTATCACCATAGTGTCCAATACATACACACACACCGAACGACACAGAGAAGACCACCACAAGACTCCCCTGCGCAAACAAACACACAAAATCGATGAAGCGTAATTATTAGCCTGAAAATACAGAATAACCGGATTAGTGCCTATCTCTTTTCTTAGCTTATTATAAACCTTATCGTACCTGACACCTCAAAACCTTAGACCACCTATTTAATCAACCATTAGCAAATACCAGTGATCACCCTCACTTTTTAACCTTAAATATCCCGTATATTACACCTAAAACATTATCGTCCTCTGTAAAGAAACCATGATTAATAAATCTTAAATATACATTTGTTTCTACTCACTACGTGCCCACTTCAACAGCACACACACCATAATTAGAACGATACAGATACTACCTTTAATAACTGCATAGCTCTCTGCCAATAACCACTATTCAACGCTGCGAGAGAGAAAATCGGCAACAACATTATCTTTTCCTGGGATGTGGGAAAATTCTAAATTCCACTCTTGCAGCATGAGACTCCACCTCATCAATCGTTTGATTTTTATTTTTATTCTTGTATCCTGCTGATGAAGGTCAGGGGATTATGATCCGTCAAGACCTTAATAGGTGTATCTGTGGAGGAGAGATAAACCTGAAAATGGTTAATAGCAAATACTAAAGCAAGAGTCTCTTTCTCCACAGTGGAATACCTACGTTGGGCGGAGGACAACTTTTTTGAAAAGAATGCGACAGGATGAGAAACTCCCTGTTCGTCATTCTGCAACAACACCGCTCCTACACCAACGTCACTTGCATCCGTGGCAAGAGAAAAAGGACGTTCAAAATCAGGAGCCCTCAGACAGGGAGGGAAATTAATTAGTACTCTTTTCAAATTATCAAATGCCTTTTGTGTTTCATCAGTCCAGACAAAAGCTACCTTCTTTCTTAAGAGATTAGTCAAAGGATCGGCGATGTCAGAAAAATTTCTAACAAACCTTCGGTAGTAGCCACCTAACCCAAGGAATTTTCTGACATCCCTCCTGCACTTTGGGACTAACATTTTTTCAATACATTCGATATTTGCTTGCTTGGGAGCAACTTTTACCATTACCAACTTCATGACCCAAATATACAACCCTCGCCTTTGCGAATTCACTTTTCTTTAAATTAATTACTAAACTGCTTTTTCATTCAAAACCTCAAACAGTGCCCTAATACGTTTTAAATGTGTTTTCCCAATCATCACTATAAATAACATATCATCAATATAAACAACACACCCTTCTAAACCATAGACTAAAGTAATATTCATTAACCTCTGAAGGTGGCAGCCGCGTTCTTCATACCAAACGGCATCACTTTACTTGGAAACAGTCCCTGTGGTGTTACGAAGCAGACAAGGCCCTTGCCCGCTTCGAAAGAGGAACCTGCCAATAACCTTTCAGCAAATCGAATTTACTAATGTATTTGGCCTTAACCCCATACGATCAATACAATCCTCAATTCGAGGTAATGGATAACAATCAGACTTAGACAATTCATTCAATTTACGGTAATCAAAACATAACCTGAAATCCCCGTCGGGTTTCTTTACCATACAACAGGTGATGACCAAGGACTTTGACTAGGTTCAATTAGGTCATGTTTTAGCATATAATCAACTTCCTCGCTACAACCTCATTTTTGAAGGGATTCAACCTGTAAGGAGATCGTTTCACAGGAGTGGCGCTACCTACGTCCACGTCATGCTCAAGGACAGAAGTCCTTCCCGGTACATCCGAAAATAATTCCTTATAATTAAATACCAATTTCTTTAAAGACCTTTGTTCTTCATTACTTAAATGAAAACCATTCCAGAAAAATTTGTCAAAGAATTCTTATTATAACCGAACGCCAATTCACTTCCATTAAAAACAATTATCATCAATACTTTCACCCTCTGAAAAAGAAAAATGGTTATCGTTCTCGGAAACAACAGCATTCCCTATGGTTGCCACGGGAATGACTTTCTCCCGTTCCATATAAGCCTTCAACATATTTACGTGACAAAGCTGAAAAGGTTTCCTTCTCTCTGGAGTCTCTACTAAATAATTAACTTCACTAATTTTTTTCAAAATCTTCCAAGGACCTGAAGCTTTCAATGGATTTCCTGGAATGGTAACAAAACCAAACTTTGTCGCCTACCGCAAAGTCACGTGCTTTTAGACCTTCTGTCAAAAAAATACTTCATTCTTTTTTGGCTACATAATAAATTTTCACCTGCAAATTTCCAAGCCTTTGTTAACTTATCGCCTAGATTAGACACATAATCTAATAAATTAATCTCAGGGACGTCTCCCTCCAAGACTCTCGAACAACATCGAGAGGACTCGAACACAATGGCCAACACAAGGCTGAAAGGCGAAAAACCTAAAGACTGACTTGGGACAGAACGAAAGCGAACAACAAATAAGGTAATTCCTTATCCCATTCAGAACCATTTATCAAACAATACTTCTTTACCATAGATTTCAGGTTTGATGAAATCTCTCCAGAGCTCCCTGACTTTCTGGATGATATGGAGAAGAGGTCACATGTTTTATATTTAACTCCGCCATTTTATCTCTGAAATACCTGCTAACAAAATTAGAACCACAATCAGACTGAATTATTTAGGCATCCCAAACCTGGTGAAAAAGTCAATTAGTACATCAACAATTTTAACACTTTTTATAGTACGTAGTGGTATTGCCTCGGGATATCGAGACATTCTTCCATGATAGTCAAAATATATTCATTTCCACTACGAGTCCTTGGTAATGGTCCAACAACATCAATAATGACCTCCTTGAAAGGTTCGAAACCACTGGAATAGGACATAGAGGCGCTTTTGGAATAAGCTGATTGGGTTTACCGACCTTCTGACAGACATCACAGCTATTAACAAATTTCTTTACGTCCGCCTTCAACTTCGGCCAATAATAATTCATTAGCAACTTGCCGGAAGTCTTATGAATGCCAAAATGTCCGGCCAAACCACTTTCATGCGCCAATGATATCAACTCATTCCTGTAAACAAATGGAACCATTATCTGTTTCAAAATTTCATAATCAATATTATCAGCCTCCATAGGCCTACTCAACCTATATAAAATATTATTAATTATCTTAAATTTGGGACCAGTTATATCAGACACATCACCTGACTCCAATAGGAGATCCCGAAAATCCTTTTTTTGAGCTTTGATAAGCTCTTCAGTGGTCCAATTCAGTTTGTCCTTCAAAATCCCAAGATCTACAACTACACTATCACTACGTTCTAAACTACTTAAATCTAGATCAATTGTTGACTCTGCAGCGTCAACAATTCTAGCACTAGAACGAGTAATTGCTGCTACCTCACTATCAGGATTTATCAATATGGGATAGGTATTATTCTTAAGAGCAACATCATTCCCTATCACAACATCAACATCTTTAACCGGAAATTTATCAACGATGGCCAATTTCAAATTCCCTGCAAAGGAAGGGCAAATTAAATCTTAAAATTTTCAATAGCATAAGACTTTACCGTATCAGGAAAACCAGACAATAACACGAATTCCTCACTTTCAGGAACAAAATTACACGGCAATGCCTCCCTAAGGATCAAAGACTGAGCTGCTCCAGTATCAACGCAAATACGTACTCGTCTTTTCTTGGACGAATTTGGGGATGAGACACTACCGAAGGACAAATACTTATCAAAACAGCCATGTAGTCATTGGTCAGTGGACCTTGTTGGGATAGGTTCTCTCTCTCTCTTTTCCACACCCATCACTGGCCTACCATTAGCATTTTGCGATTTTCTAAACGCATAACACAAGCTCTTTACGTGCCCCTTCTTATTGCAAAAGAAGCACGTCAATGTCTTCAATTTTCTCTGGATTGTATATATTAGGTCTCCTATTACCTCTGTTAGGAGAAAAATTAATATTAGTATTAGCATTAACCCTGATTATTACCTCTATAATTATTTCTATTAAACATCCTAGCATTATTATTGTAGAATTATTATTCCTACCTACTTTAACCCAACTAGACTTCACATTTGTCGTTACTCCAACTAACTCACTCTTATGAGACAAATAATATTCATCACTAGCGATGGCTACCTCCTGAACGGTCTCGAGTTTTAACTCTTCGAGGTGGACCTTCAGTTTATCTGGGACACACCTCTTAAACTCTTCCACCAACATTAATTCCTTCAATTTCTCAAATCTACCACTTCCTTGGACTTGAGCCAATCACTAGCATATTGTTCCTTCGACCTTGCAAATTCAACAAAAGTTTGTTCCTTACTCTTTTCTAAGTTTCCCCTGAAGCGTTGCCTATAGGCTTTCAGGGACTAACTCATAGGCCTTCAAGACAATAGCCTTCACACTCTCATAATCTGATGACAGATCCTCCTCCAGAGTTACATACACCCTCTGAGCTCTTCCAACCAATTTACTTTGTATAAGAGTGGTCCAATACTCTTGGGGCCACTCCAACCTTGCTGCAATCCTCTCAAACGATACAAAAAACTCTGCTACATTGTTTTCCTCAAATTTAGGCACAAATTTGAGAGCCTGCGCTAAATTAATAGCAGGCGTTACTGACCTATTTGGGGAAGGGGGAGGGGAAGATGAGGAACCTGTGTCTCTCATAGCAATCTCATGCTGCCTCTCTTTTTCTCTTTCCTCTGCCTTAAACTTTTCTATTTCAAACTCCATCTGCCTCAGAGCAATTTGCCTATCCAAAATTTCTACCGACAACAGTCCTTTATCAGGTTTCACTTCTTGTCCCCACCTGCCTTTACAGTTTTAACATATTCATAAATTTGCAATAGCAATACACCCTTTCTTATGGACACTTCATATTCCAATTCAAAATGCTGCGCTACAATTTCCAAGTCTTCCCTATTCAACTCTGCAAGCCTCTCTTGCCACCCCTCTCCGCTAAGGAGTTCTAATACCTTAACAACATAATGACCACTATATTCACACAGAATACTAAATTTACACAAGACAACCACGAGGAGGTGAAAATATGCTGCCTGAAAAATAACCCAACCGAATTAACTTTGCACATACACCGTGAATACTTAGGAACGAAAGATCCTGCCAAAACGGTCGCCACTTGTGATGGCTGGCTTGACCACCACACAAAACACTAAACTTTTATCAAATAGTATTCACCAAAATACCATACTAAGTCCACAAAAGGTGGAATAGTATCCAACTTCAATAACAGTACAAAGTCAATTCAAGGGGACAAAGAAAATACTAAAACAAAAAAAATATACTTAATTTTAATACACAAGTTTCAGATAGAAATAACACCTGAACCTCAACAATACAATAATTAATGAGAAACACTCACTCTTAAACTCCCTGCAAAAGAAAACAATTATACGATTAAAGACAGGTCATCAACACATACATACTAAAAGGGGAGAGGGTCCAGAAAGGAGGAGGCAAGCGAAAAGTAAGAATACCTAACCAATACAAACTAATATCCCTAACAACTTCATAGGTCTCCTCTTAGAAGACAATAATACACTCCACGTCTGGAGGTTTAATCAAGGTGGCAGGGAAAATTGATCCCAAACTATGGTGTTGAATAGGCTTTCACAATCTCCAATAATGACGTCAGCAGATGATCAAAGTCGTGATCTAAGTAAATCTCGGTATAATTCTTATTACCTTGGGACAGAGAGGTCCCCTTGGCTTTTACTGAACCAAGGGCGGTGCACAAATTGAAGAATAAAATATCCTTGATGCAGAGAAAGTATATCCAATGTGCTATACAGCTTCAAGACGTAGCTCTGCAATAGGGCGAGGAGTCAATATAGTTTCAACTGCAATAGTTGTGCCCTTCAAGGTTGGAGGCTCAGAAACACACTGAGGCAAACTCACCGCCAAGCTAAACCTCCATCCCTCGGATAACGAAGGATCACCGCCACGTAACCAACACAACTTGAAAATATAAAACAGTCGTTAGCCAATAATAAACACCAAGATAACCACCGGTGAGGAGACAAAAAGCTAATAAAGAAAGAATACAACACTTCTATACTTAACATTAAAAATCTAAAAACTTGAATAATTTAGAAATTAATGATAA
>NC_061110.1:100353423-100358423 GCF_015104395.2 Macrobrachium nipponense
ATATGATATATATATATACATATATATATATATGTATATATATATATATATATATATATATATATATATATATATATATATATAGATATAGATATTATATACTTATATCTATATATATATTATGATACTATATATAATATAGGAGCTATATAATATATATATATATATCATATCTATATATAGTATTATAGATATATATATCTATATCATCTATCTATATTATAATACTATACGTATCATATAGATATCTATATCTATATCGGTATATATATAGATATAGCATCTTATATATAGATGGATATATATAGGATATATAGTATAGTATATATTCGTATAGATAGAACTTATATACTATATATATACTATATATATATCTTTACTATATCTAGTATATATATATATATATATATATATATATATATATATATCTCTATATATATATATATATCTATATATATACTATAATATATATATATCTCTATATATATAGATACTATATATATTCTATATATATATCTATCTATCTATATAGATATATATATATACTATATATACTTTATACCATATATATATATATATATAATATATATATATAGTATTCATAATATATATGCACATATTATACACACTACACACACAAACACACCCACACACATATATATACTATATTATAGTATATATATATATATATATATAAAATAATATACACACTCTCACACGCACACACACACACACACACCACACACACACACACACACTATATATATATATATATATATATATATATATATATACTATATATATATATATATATATATATATATATATATATGTGTGTGTGCGTGTGCGTGCGTGTGTATAATATGTGCATATATATTATATATATATATATATATATATATATATAATATATATATTATATATATATATATATATATATATATAGCACGTGATTCGTTTATCACACATATCCACAGGTGAGAAATAAGAGACAGGGTGTAGGTCCTGACCGGTTTCTAATACTATATATATGATACATATATATAGTATTAGAAGACAGAAGTATATATACTACAGAGACAGTACTGACGAACATACACACAACCGTTTGAAACTGCAGATCCACCCAAAGGCAGGTGTCAAGAAAGGAGTGTCTTTCAAAAATCATTTGGCTAAAATTTACAATAAATTCTCACGGGATACTACCGATTAGGATACCCACCGTAGGAGACAAGTCCACATCTGACAGGTGTCAGGGAGGCGGGGTTGGACATCTCATTACCACTACTACCCCTTTACTGTGTTTACAAATATAATAGTTCTATTTCCATACATCTTTACTGCCTACCTTAAAATCTAAACAGTTTACAAATTTCTTTTGGTATTAAAGGATCAAGTTTATACATTCCTTGACTGATGTTCATATTATTGTTGTAACTTTCTTTTATAAAACTAGATTCAATGATATTCCTTTCAATTACATAGACACAAGCTTTTTTGCCCATTATATATGGAATTTTTTTAAAAGAAAACTTTAAACAATATAATTCCACGTAATGTGCCTTGGTTTAGATATGTTGACGACATAATTTGTGTATGGCCAGGGAACGAAGATGTAAATAACTTTTTTGCCAGGTTAAATCTATTAGTACCATCAATTAAATTTACTATGGAAATGGAAAAAGATGGATGCCTACCCTTTTTGGATGTCCTCATACGGAGAAATAGTAGTGGGTTTAAATATAGTGTTTACAGAAAACCTACTAATATTTCTTCCTATGTACATTTCTATTCTGGACAAAACAATAAGGTTAATAGATCAGTGTTTGCATCTATGTTTCTAAGAGCAATACGGGTATGTAGCCCAGAATATATAGATGAGGAGATAGATAAGATTCAGAATGCAGGCAAGAAACTTATATATCCAGATAGTGTACTAAACAATGCATTAAAAGCGGCAAAAAAAACCATGTATCAAAACCAAAAAGAACCGTACAACACAAAACATTTTTTTTTACTACCTTATAATAATAATATGAACGATATCCCACATCTCCTGAAAAATTTTGGTGTTAATGTAGTTTTTAAAAACAATAAAACAATGAAACAGGTACTTATTAAGAACTCCCCCGACTATGCTAAAGTATGTGTATATAAAATTCCATGTAAGTCTTGTGATAACTTTTACATTGGTCAAACGGGAAAAGCACTGGAAAAAAGAATAGAACAACATAAACAATGTGTGAGATATGCACAGGGAAATAGTGGTATTTTTGTACATGTTAGTGAGAACAATCATGCTATTAAATGGGAAGGGGCAAAAAAGCTTGTGTGTATGCAATTGAAAGGAATATCATTGAATCTAGTTTTATAAAAGAAAGTTACAACAATAATATGAACATCAGTCAAGGAATGTATAAACTTGATCCTTTAATATCAAAAGAAATTTGTAAACTGTTTATATTTTAAGGTAGGCAGTAGAGATGTATGGAAATAGGATTATCATATTTGTAAACACAGAAAGGGGTCAGTAGTGGTAATGAGATGTCCAACCCCGCCTCCCTGACACCTGTCAGGTGTGGACTTGTTGTCTCCTACGGTGGGTATCCTAATCGGTAGTATCCCTTGAGAATTTATTGTAGATTTTAGCCAAATGATTTTTGAAAGCTACTCCTTCCTTGACACCTGCCTTTGGGTGGATCTGCAGTCTCAAACGGTTGTGTGTATGTTCGTCAGTACTGTCTCTGTAGTATATATACTTCTGGCTTCTAATACTATATATATGTATCATATATATATATATATATATATATATATATATATATATATATATATACATATGTGTGTGTGTGTGTGTGTGTGTGTGTGTGTGTGTGTGTGTGTGTGTGTGTGTAAATGTGTATATGTGTGTTTGTGTGTGTATTTATTTATTTATTTACCTATATATACACTCGAAACTTAAAATATTATTATAATTCTGACTGGAATTTTTCATTCCTACAATCTTTAAACGTTTAGGATATATTGTCCTTGTACACTGATGTAAACACATAACATTTCCCTGAGTTTGTATTTTGAATTACAAATGAACTAAAGAATTCTAAAGTTGATTTTATTGAAAACCTCCAGACACTGATGCGCGTCAGTCATCTTGTGGATGACAACTGACACTTGTCTCTTGGTAAGAGAGTTTTTTAATGGACTCAGGAAGAGTGCTTGACTCTTCTAGGCAACTTTAGCAGGAATTCTGTCTACTGCATAATCATTTGAATGCTTTACTTCAGCGGACAATCATTAACTCAGCCTCCATCTTTTCCTAAGTAGTATCTAAGTTCATCCCTTGACTTTTCTTCGTCATCTGTGATCGCGAAAGCGTCCGTTTTAATAATTTTCATTAGATCTCGGTTTATACTTATTTTTTTCTTATAAATCATAATTACGGATATCCTCAACGAATTTCTTTTAGGACCAGCTGTTATTAATACAAGTATTTCGATGTTGTTTGGGGTTTGGTCAACTGTTGAGTCTCACTTCGGTTTAACATTTTATTTTTATAATATAATATAATGGCCGAAAACTAACTTCATAAAAGCAGTGGATGTGAAGAAATATTGCATTTATTGTCGTTTGTTATTGTAGGTCATTCCACTAAAAGGGGTGTCGCCCATCACGTTTTTCAGTAGTTCCGTTAACGATGGATATGAATCTCATTAGAACTTTGCATTTCTAAACCACTGGAACAAAAAAAAAGCACCAATGATCGTTTATAATTGTGCGTAAGAATTATTTAAGGTGGCCTCACACTAGGTCTTTTTTTCTCGAGCAGCGAGCCGTTGCTGCCGAAAATGGAAAACTGCGAGCTTTTAGCTCGAGATTTTTGCTTCCCGACTGAACAACTTTCCTTTCGTAGAATGGAAAGAACGAATAGGAGATTGTGGTTGTACTTATACATATAAAAAAGAGAGTAATAGTAGTGCAGAAGATAAGAGGCAATTTGAAAAGCTATTAGATATGCTACTAGAATACAACATTCAACAAATAAATCACCTGCCAACAAGAAAGGAAAATACTTTAGACCTAGTATTTGTGAACGAGATGAATTATGTTAAAGAAATAATAGTTTATAATGCGAGTATTTCAGACCATAATGTCATAGAATTAACAGTTCATTCCAAAGCAAGTGAAAATAGAGATAAGCAAGAAATGAAAAAGTGGGAAGGATATGGAAAATACAACTTCTACAGTAAAAATATAAAATGGTCAGAAATTAATGAAGAATTAAACAAAGATTGGGATAACATTTTCGTAAGTGTGACATAAGGGTAAATACGGAGATATTATATAAAGTATATTGGAGCTAATAGTGGAAAAATATATACCGAAGAAGAAAAGTAAACATCATTCATGCATACCAAGAGACAGAAGAATCTTGTTCCAGAAAATCAGAAAGTGGAAAAAAGGTCTTGCAAAAGAAAAAAATGCATGGAAAGTTTATAGAACTAAAAAGTAAGATAGAAAATGCAGAAAAAAAGATTATACAATCAAAGAAAATGAAAAAACGGGACTTGGAAGAAAAAACCCTATTAAATATCAAGCAAAACCCCAAACTATTATACTCATATGCGAAGAAGATGAATAAAAGAAGAATAGAAATAGGCCCTCTGAGAATTGAAGGAGATTAACGAATGAAAAAAAGGAAATTTGCAACATACTGGCAGAATGATAAAGAGAGAATTCACCCCTAGAATAGATAATGAAGATAATGATATAGAAGTAAGGGAATGGAAAACTAGTGAATATTTAGCTGACATAGATATTAATGAAAGCTGATTTATTGTGCAGGCTATTAATGAAATTAAAAATGGAGCTGCTGCAGGGCCTGATGGAATTCCTGCTATTTTGTTAAAGAAAGTAGTTCATTCTATCGCAAAGCCACTTGCAATATTATTAAGACAAAGTGTAGATACAGGCAAGATATATGATGAGCACAATTAGCGTAT
>NC_061110.1:100363423-100373423 GCF_015104395.2 Macrobrachium nipponense
TGATCTCTACATGGCTTCGTTCACAGTTTTGCTAATTAGTTTACTCAGAATATCATTACTTTCCTAATTCATCTAACATCTCATCTTCCTGTTTTAACACCTACTGTTTCCCTTTATACTTCAAGGTTATCTTGTTTTGTCTTCTGGCTCATTCATGTTATTCTCACATTCATTCTCCATCTCGCACATCATCAGCATCATTATCTTTCCTCTTTTAATATATTTCCCTTTCCGTTTCCCAAGAGTCATCGCATCTCAGGTTGCAATATCCCTCTTTTTTTTTTCTTTTTTCATTGCTTACTTGGATTTTTATCGAAGTCCTTCCATCTACTAGATATTTATATCCCTCTACCTAATCACAATTCTCCCTCCATTCACTGTGCCCTTGTTTCTCAATAGTCTTATTGCCAATCTCATTTCCCTCCTCTTATTTCTTTTCCTTTTTTTTTCTAGTACCTTCTCTCAGTTTCACCCCTGACTTGTTATTTCCTTCTCTCCTCTTTTCTTGCTTTTGTCTTCGTCCTCGGACTATTGAGTTTCCTCCCTTTCTCTCAATGACACCTCTCGCTTTCTTTTCGTTGCTTTAGTGCCCAACGTTCTATTCCTGCTCTCACCTTTCAAAGGCATGTTGTCGACAGCCTCTGCCCAGTAAGAACAATATTCAACATCGACTTTTAGGGTGGGGAAGGTAAAAACTATTTATCGAAAAAAAATAAAACAAGAAAAATTCACAGTATGCTCTGAAGGTGTTTTTGTTTTTTTTTTTTTTTTTTTTTTTATTTTTTGCGTTTTTTTTTTTTATCGAATCCGATCCTCTGCCTAGTAGAATATGTAACATCGAAATTTAGGGGGAAGGTTAAAAACTTATTTTTCAAATTAAAAAAATTAACAATAGCTTTGAAGTGTTTTTTTTCTGCTTGATCAAATGGCCAGAGCTTCTTGCCAGTAGAATATGCAATATCGACTTTTAGGTGGGGGAGGTAAACTCATTTTTCAAATAGAAAAAAAAAATTTCTCAGTAGCTTTGATTTTTTTTGTTTTTGTTTGATCAAATGGCCAGCCTCTGCCCAATAGAATATGTAACATCGAGATTTTTTTTTTTTTTTTTTTTTTGTGTCTGATTGATTAATGGCACGTTCTACCTTCCTTAGTGCAAGCAACGCTAATGAAATATTTAAGTTTTCTATGGTAATGTATCTGCAATATACAATATAGTTTGATCTTTAGTATACGAGAGAGAGAGAGAGACAGACAGACAGACAGACAGACAGACAGACAGACAGAAAATGGTGTGCATGGACGAACAAGGTGTTTGTGTGTGTGTGTAAGTGTGTTTGTGTAAGTGGCCTTTGCTATGGAGGAGATTGATAGTGGAAAGATTGGAATTCTTACGCAGTAAGGAGAGAGAGAGACCTTACCTTACCTTACAGACCTTACATCTTGTTCGGGTTGCCCAGGTCCCTCAGTGTGAGGCACCTCTAATGTCTACCAGAGAGTTGCTAGTACATCTTCCGGTATATTTTGCATCTTCCAATCTTGGATGGTCTGGGATGCAGTTTAGATATTTGTCGAGCTTATTCTTAAACACATCTACGCTCACTCCTGATATATTCCTCAGATGAGCTGGCAACGCATTGAAATAGACGCTGCATTATCGATGCTGGTGCGTAGTGGAATTAATGTCCTGTGTCGTTTCCTTATTTTTCCTGTATATTTTTGGGCACTATTAATGTACCTCTGCTTGCTCTTTCTGATATTTTTAGTTCCATGATATTTTCTGCTATTCCTTCTAATCTGTTTTCCATGCCTGAATTATCATGTAGCGTTCTCTTCTCCTTTCCAGACTATATAATTTTAAGAATTGTAGTCTTTCCCAGTAGTCTAGGTCCTTAACTTCTTCTATTCTAGCTGTAAAGGACCTTTGTACACTCTCTATTTGTGCAATATCCTTTGATAGTGTGGGTACCATATCTATTGCAATATTCAAAGTGGACTACGAACATATGTTTTATAAAGCATAATCATGTGTTCAGCTTTTCTTGTTTTGAAGTGCCGTAACAACATTCCCATTTTTGCTTTACATTTTGCCAACAGAGTTGCTATTTGATCATTGCATAACATGTTCCTATTCATCATCACACCAAGGTCTTTAACTGCTTCCTTATTTGTGATGGTCTCATTATTAGGTCCCTCCATATGCATATAGCTTCTTTCTCTGTCTCCATAATTTATTGATTCAAATTTATCAGAGTTAAATACCATCCTATTGTTTACCTCTGCCCAATCATATACTTTGTTAAGGTCTCTTTGTAGAGCGTTCCTATCTTCATCACAAGTAATTTCTCTACTTATTCTTGTGTCATCTGCGAAACTACTCACTACCGAATCCTTAACATTATTGTCTATGTCTTCAATCATAATAACAAACAGTATTGCAGCTAACACCGTACCTTGCGGCACACCGGATATTACCTTGGCTTCATCCGATTTCTCGTCGTTTGCAATAACTATCTGTTTTCTGTTGTGTAAAAATTCTTTTAACCATCTCCTACCTTTATCCACGATATTGTGTTTTCTAATTTTCTTCGCTAATATATTATGGTCTTACTTTATCAAAAGCTTTTGCAAAGTCTAAAATAACCACATTCTGTTTCATTTCCGCTTTTCATATTTTTGAATATGTTTTCACGGTGGACTAACAGTTGTGTTTGTGTACTTTTTCCGGGTACGAAACCATGTTGTCCTTTATTAAACAAATTATTTTTTATTAAATGTTTCATAATATTTTTCTTCATTACCCTTTCATACACTTTCATTATATGTGATGTTAGACTCACAGGCCTATAATACTTTTGCCTCTAGGTCTTGATCCACTTTTGAAAGTAGGGGTAATATACGCTAATTTGTGCTCATCATATATCTTGCCTGTATCTACACTTTGTCTTAATAATATTGCAAGTGGCTTTGCGATGAGAAATGAACTACTTTCTTTAACAAAATAGCAGGAATTCCATCAGGCCCTGCAGCAGCTCCATTTTTAATTTCATTAATAGCCTGCACAATATCAAGCTTCATTAATATCTATGTCAGCTAAATATTCACTATTTTCAATCCCTTACTTCTATATCATTATCTTCATTATCTATTCTAGGGGTGAATTCTCTCTTATATCGTTCTGCCAGTATGTTGCAAATTTCCTTTTTTTTCATTCGTTAATCTCCCTTCAATTCTCAGAAGGGCCTATTTCTATTCTTCTTTTATTCATCTTCTTCGCATATGAGTATAATAGTTTGGGGTTTTGCTTGATATTTAATAGGGTTTTTTCTTCCAAGTCCCGTTTTTCATTTTCTTTTGATTGTATAATCTTTTTTCTGCATTTTCTATCTTACTTTTTAGTTCTATAACTTTCCATGCATTTTTTTCTTTTGCAAGACCTTTTTTCCACTTTCTGATTTTCTGGAACAAGATTCTTCTGTCTCTTGGTATGCATGAATGATGTTTACTTTTCTTCTTCGGTATATATTTTTCCACTATTATCTCCAATATTTTAATATAATATCTCCGTATTTACCCTTATGTCATCACTTACGAAAATGTTATCCCAATCTTTGTTTAATTCTTCATTAATTTCTGACCATTTTATATTTTTACTGTAGAGAGAGTCTACGCTTACCCCCCCCCCCCCACCGAGAAATCATCTCGGCTTTTGCATATCTTGTCGGAAGCCTTCCCGAAAGGAGGCCATTTGAATTCATCTCATTACATTCGTGATGTAACCATTTCGTGAAGGGAATTGTGATTTTTAAATATCCAGGAGTGGATAGAGGAATAAAAAGAAGACCAATGCAAACTTTTCCTACGTTTCAGTGCGATTTGGAGTGCTTTGTATTCAAAGAACTTCATGTTTTATGACTCGGACCTTTTGTATTATTTTATTTTCATTCATGTTTCTGGTGGAGTTTTTTATTTTACTCGTCAGAAATTTACGTTGCGTCTTATGTCAAGTACATTTTACAAACATTGGCTTTCCGGTAAGAACATTTTTTTTTTTTTCTTTATGGTAGAAGAGTCAGGATGTTTTATTCTTTTCATTCTATCGCGTATTCAGCTGATTGTACCGTCGATGTTCTCTGATGACGAAATTTGACATTTCACTCTTTTCTCAAAGGTAATAGAATTACTTTTCAAGTATTTAGGCTGGTTCCTGCTTCCCACATGATAAATTAGTTTTTCATTATTTTTTATACATGTAATACATAAAGAAAATGATTAAGTTAATTGTTGCAATATCATAAGGATAGTGTATGATTAACAGTATTTCTTTAAAAATGGAATACCTAAAAATGATGAATAAATCATTGCGGCATATAAGAAAAATAATTAAGTAAGAGTTGCATAATATCATAAGGATAGTGTATGATACAATATTTCTCGAAACATGGAATACCTAAATATGATGAATAAATCGTTGTGACATCGGCTTTGTGACATCCCTCCTCAAGTGTCTTTCTTCCTCAAGTGTCTTTCTTGTATTTGCACAACTACGAATCTCGTCGCATATCAAGTCTCCCTCCTAATAGCTTTTATTCAAGTGGGTATTTTTTCGCCCCACTTTGTGGTACCCAGGGGGAACAGCGTTCATAATGTTGACATTACCACGTATCATTTAATTTCCTCAGTGTGGAATAAAATAACTCTTCCGAAACTTTCTCTTTCTCCCGTTATAATTACCTTATATAGTATAGTCAACTCAATTAAGTTCATGGATGTCTCCGGGCATAAAGCTGAGTTGCATCCAACCCCTCTCTGAACAGCGGGTCTGTATAGTGACGTCAGTAAGTCGGGCACACACACATCGAAACTTGATACAACAGAGTTAGGTAGTTGAACATTTGGCCAGTTTCGCATCCCCAGACACCTGTCATCCATACGGTAACTACATCCAATCCCGGACTTTCTATCTCGTCAGTGTCCTAATTACTGACCAAAACTTCGATAAATCGTTGAAAATGGTCTGTTAATACATTCCGGGTTTCTTAAGCCTGTTGTGTATTTTTTTCTGTTGTTATTGTTGATTCATCTTTCATTTTTAAAAGTATAAATCTAACTGTTTTTCGCTGTTGATATTTCTATTTATAAAAGCTACTCCTTGCCTATGTAGTCTTTGTCAGCATTAACCAAGGGTTTTAGTGTCAAATAGAAAGTGAATAAACGGTATAATTAGCCTCGAAACAGCCCAAAAATAATTTATTGATTCTCTTTTTACACTGCGAGACCAACGCATTTAAGATTAGGACGGCGGAAGAAATGAGATAAATTACATCTTCTTACGAGCGTAGGTGAACAAGCCGCCGTCGGTGAGGTTTTTACCTAATTAGCAAAGAGTTTTCGATTTTATGAATGACAGATCGTTATCTAAGAAAATAACAAGCGTCTGAAACGAAGCATGGCTTGTATAATGAGGGAGATGGTGGGATTTGTGTTTTTCTGACTTGATCGGAAAACTGAAACAGTAAGACTATCCGGGATAAGTTTGTGGAGGATGAAAGGAATATAGATTAAAATTGATGGCCTCATTTTTTTTACGTTCATTCCGTCCAGTGGGAATAAAATCTGAAGCCCCACAGAATTTTGTCAGACTAATGAAGCGCAAACTCTTATAACTGCATAAAAGCTCCTTATTATATTTTGAACTGATTAATGAGAACCGGCATTGTTTCGAAGACTTGACCGCTACTGACATTGATTTAATGAAAATATGCACAGGTACATGTAAACTCCACTTGATCTCATTTTTTTCGACCAAGCAGCTGGAACATCTACCACACTATGTGAGATGATATAATATTCATGATTCCATTTCATTATCATTATTCTGAACGAAATCACTTTCAATGGTTTCATTAAATGGCAGGTATGAGATTCAACTTCCTTACCTTTTCCTAAACTATTCTTGTCAGATATGAGAAGAATGGAGATAAATATGGCATTTTAATAAAGCAAAAGCTTGTCTCACCAACAGAAAATGATTTCAAGCTGACACAAATCATGGTCTTTCATTGTTATATTTGATTAAATGTAAACATTAATTTGTCAAAATCGAACAACCAATAGATATTCCTTTCATTTCCATAGAAGATTTCATCAGCTAATCAAAGACTTTTGTCTATAATTAAAAATTAAATAAAAAGTAAGCTATAAAAATCCAGGTGAAAAATGAATTAGCAGCAATTTTAAATGAGAAAAATCAGTCATGAATTTAGCAGTGAGTCAAATCATATTTCTATACGAATCAATATGCATTTGGAAAACCAGATGGGAGAAGAAGTCTCCCGCCACTATTCACTATACTTTGAACAATACCCCGAAGTATTCTGAACCGATAACAACGTTTCACAGCGATCTCAGTTAAAATTACTGCTACCCTTTTAAAATACATTGATATTCTAAAGTATAATGACATCCACTCCACTCCCAATTCAAACACTAAAACAATTACATTACTCCCATCTGTTTGATAAAGAAAGGTTAACCAGTAACTCATGATACGTCTTATGATGGTTAGGAGAGTGTCCTTATAATGGATTGAATTAAGGGTAGTTTCATTTAAGATATATCTAGATACCACCTCACTTCTCGAACGATGTAGACGGTGTCGGTATTAAAGCGTATGTCACATCAGATAGATAGAGAGATAATCTTCGGAATAGGAATGGGAAGAGACAGTGAAACGAAGTCGTGAATGAAATAAATGCGGTCAAAAAGAGGAATATAAAATACCACCCACTGGTTCAATCATCTACGATGTGCATACGTTACAATCTGAAAAGTGTTTCTATTACAATTCATCAGCAAAATACTAGTGTTTCAGTTCATATGCGAAGTATTTTCGTTATCATTCATCTGTGAAGTGCTTTTGCCACCATTCATCTAGGAAAAGTGTTACAATTTATTTACTATATAACGTTGCAATTCGTCATATAAATAGTGTTACAAATGATCAGTGAAAAATTGTCAAAATTCATTAGTGAAATAGTGTGACTATACATCAACGAAGTAATGTTCCAATTCATCAGCGAAATAGTGTAACAGTTCGTCGAGGAAATAGTGTTGCAATGCATCAGCAGAATAGTGTTCTAATTCATCAGAGAATTTTTTTTCTAATTTATTTGCGAAGTAATTGTTACAATTCATCATTGAGGTACTCAAGAAGGCACGGTTATGTTGATAAATATTGAGTTGATTAAATGTATAGTTAATCTCAGCCGAAAGTGTGGAAGAGACGTTGATTGGATGGTGTGAATCAAACAGATTTCAAGAATATGAAACGATCAATATTTGGAATTTTAGTTAAGGAATTATGTGGTCAGATCCCCACTGAAATAACTATTACACGAGAGAAATCTAAGCATCTAATAATTCGTAGTAAGAAAATCAGCTTTCAAAGCATCGAAAAATTCATTCTTTGTAAAGCCGTAAAATGAAAATTCTCGAAGAGATTTTTAAGAGAAAATTATCATAAGTCAATGTCAAAACAGCGTTTGAAAAACAACGCCTGATTACGTAAAATTTCAGGGAAAAAAAGGAATAATAACGAGATTGTAATGTAATTTCATTACTAAAATGTTTTGGTCATTGTGAAAATGAATTTATGAAATTGAACTACTATGACTTAGTGATGATAATTTGAGTTTCTCAGTTTCTAATAGATTTAAGAGCTCTTGCCTGCATTTGTGTAAATGGAAGACGAGGCACTGCAACAGTTATTACAAAATATAATAGTATCATATCCTGCAGTTTAACCTGAGTTGAAAAGTTCCCCTGTGTTTGGAGTAAAAAAAAAAATGTTCTTCTTGTTGTTTATTGCCAGGAGCATAAAGAAGGTGGAAAAATTATGACTGTAATATCCACATGATTTTAGCAATGCAAATGTTAACAGCTAATGTCTCCGTTATAATTTGCATTTACTTATCATAATTCCAATTCCTTTTTTATATATATATTTTTTATTCCCTATATGAAAATTTCTTATCTGCTCTTCACTTACGTGTCTCTTTCGAAGCTTCTCTTCCGTATTAAAGCCCATTTGTCGTCATGTAAATTGGTTTTATGAATACCGAATTTGCTTTACAGTGGCAGTGGTTTGTAAGACATAGTCTTAGTTTATGTTGAAGTTCCTCGTTGAACGAGTGGATTTCGCGGTATGCTACCATCCGGTAGGCTGTAGTTCGATTCTCGGCTCGTGATAGAAATTCCTTTCTCGATATAATGTGGTTCGGATCCCACAATAAGCTGTAGGTCCCGTTGCTAGGTAACCAATTGGTTCCTAGCTACGTAAAAATATCTAATCTTTCAGGCCAGCCCTAGGAGAGCTGTTAATCAGTTCAGTGGTCTGGTAAAACTAAAATATACTTAGTTTATGTTGACACCCCGTATGCTTTTTTCGAATACAACACTGGTCTCTGCACCTATTGTGACTACTGCACTTACTTTCTTCTCTTCCTTTTCTTTCAAATTATCATAGGTCACTGAATTATCATAGGTCACATTTATCAAGTTCGTTATTAATGCCATTGGCAGATTCGATCAGTGATCCAGTTTCTAAGATTTTTCTGTTTCTAAGATTTTTTTTCTAGCTTATCACTAGTTCTTACATTTTATTCAATCCAAGGGCTTTCATTTGTAGTGAAACGCTGACAATCTTAGGTCGACCTTTGAGAAACTTTAATGATGCCCAAGTTTGTATATTCAATTGCTTCTTGCTGAAGAATTATTAACTGGAAGTACATCAAGTTCCAACATTTGTTGAGAATAGTGCGTTGTGCAATTTACGACTTTGCATAAGAACTTCGTCGGTACTACGAGCACAAATCCTCTGGCTTTTATTTCCTTGCATAGAACACTCACTGGTTTGTCTCGTATGTACTGGGTTAGGCAAAGCTCGTTTTGGTCTGGAATATCTTCAGTCTCTTGATTATCTTTGTTATCTTTAAAGATCTAGACCTATTCCTGTTCTATATATATATATATATATATATATATATATATATATATATATATATTATATATATATATACTATATATATAACATATATAACATATATATATATATATATATATATATATATATATATATATATATATATATATATATATATATACTAAACGTCATCACTTTCAAGTTCTAGTCCTCCCATTATTGAGTCTAAAGCCTTGACGGTTGCTAGAGCATATATCCTTTGTGAAATAATTGTCATGTCCAATTAAGGAATAGAATATTATATAACTAAAGAGAAATAAGGTTAAAGATGGTAGTTATCACTTTAAACTATAACGTGACAAGGTATACCGTCAACTGCTTTCAATCCTGAAATCCATTAAGAAGGAAGGGACGTGATAAACGGGTCCCAGGTGCTGGCAACACCATTTCTCTCAGGGACATTCCAAAACTTTTGCGAATAATAATGAATTAAGTAGAATGTACCTATTTGTCAAGAAATGCAATAAAAGAGTTGAAAATAAAAATGGACGCAAGACAAGTTGTAAACCAATAACTTCTTTGCATTGTCGGAAGGCTTAACATTGTCCACTTGTGCTAGTACGCTTATTACTTAAACTAATTAGTTAATAGCGATTGAGAAGTGTTAAGCTGTCTTAGAGCAAAACGGTGCCTCAACGCAACACAAACAGTTGTTAGTAAAACACGCACACACACACGCACACACACACACACACACACCTCGAATATGAGTTAGGTTTCTTTTAACAATATATAAATAAAATCCCTACCAACGCAAGGTGTGTTGTGGGAGAAGCAGGATAGCTAGAGATAGCGACAATAAAAATCGTACACTAATCATTTGGTTATAAAATCATCTAAAATATTGTCAATAATGCGATAACTTTCAAAATTACATTTCTGCAAAATCTACCATCTAGAGCGTATTATAAGATAATTTTGTTTGTTTACGGATTTATTAATAAGTAATGTGAATATCAA
>NC_061110.1:100378423-100393423 GCF_015104395.2 Macrobrachium nipponense
TAGACTAAACCTGTAAAGTGGTTACGCTATTGTCAAATAATCAAGAAGATAAATGATATTTAAACACGTCATATACATGCATATATATAAACAAATAATATATATATATATATATATATATATATATATATATGTGTGTATGTGTGTGTGTACATACAAAATATAAATACATAATATATATATATATATATATATATATATATATATATATATATATATATATGTGTGTGTGTGTGTGTGCGTGTGTGTGTGTGTGTGTGTGTGTGTGTGTGTGACATACAAAATATAAATACAGTGAGGTGTAAGCGCTTTTGTGAAAACACTTGCACTTATATATTTCTTGTGCTATACTTCTACAAAGAGCCACCTATCTCTAATTTTCCTTCTTAGAGCTATCAACAAAGTTGTTTAGGGTTTCCAAAGTAATCTGGTGCCCACCAGAGCCAAGCTGACACACACACTAGGCCTACCTAGTTTTGTTGGGGTGGACATTTCTAAGTCCTATCCATCATTATCTCATCTATATATGGAATTTCTATTATTTCTCCTATAATGTAGTAATTTCCCAACGTATCCTGCAACTTGATTACTGATATTCTTCAACTCCTATTTTCAAATCAACAAATCTCGGAGATATACTTGAAGTCACCCATGATTCATATCCGTATATCAGCAACTACCTCATACATCATACTTATATATATATATATATATATATATATATATATATATATATATATATATATTATATATATATATATATGATATATATATATATGTAAGCGTTTTACATAATAAAAATATGGAATGTTAGTCCATATATATAAAAGACTAAAACTAAAGAGGTCAACCAGATTGCTTGCAGGAATGTGATCAGACTAGAGACGCTAAAGATGACGTATACAATAAAAGTAGGCTAAGATAACATGCCGTCACCTGTAGTCATTCAATTGTTTATAAACATTAGTCCAGCTCCCTGCTTGAGACAACTACCGCGACCTATAATTCAAACGGCCTACGTGATCTGTAGCGTGTCTCATTTTGATTGTGTGTTCGTATGTAACTATGTCATCTGATTGTATGTTCATATGTTCGAGCTACTATCTGCTTCCTTCATAACTTGTAACAGAGATGGTAGAAAGGCAGAACAGAGTTAGCTATCGTCATTAGAAGACCTGTACCTCTTTACCTAAGCTTTATCATGTAGAGGAATAGAATTAGCCATCATCATTGGCAGAAGCGATCAAGCTATCGTTATTAGAAGACTTGTATAATCATACCTGATCTTCACCATGTAAAACTTCAGAAGAATATATATATTTTTTTATACTTCGTGTTTTCTACAAGAACCTCCTCACCGAATCATCATGAGTTTAACACATCGTCGTCATAAACAAGAAGATAATCCCGACTTGGTAAGTGATCTACAAACCCCAAAACACTCCATTGAAGATGGAAGTGCAATACCAACCGACTTAGCATAAGATTATCGCAAGTCTAACATTACCTCATAGGGCGCCTTATCAATCCAGGCAACAGCTCTAAAAGTGGTGGCAAGCGTACCAGAAGGACTCTACAACTTCTCCGAAGATAAAACAGAATAATAAATCATGAAGTCAACGACGACGAAAGCAGCAGATTCTTCAAGCAACCTAGTATCATCGTTTAGTGAGCGACTTCAGAAAACAACAAGAAAACTTCACCAGACGACGAAAAGCAAGAGATTCTTCAAGCAACTTAGTATCATCGTTTAGTGAATAACTTCAAGAAACAAAACCGACGTGTCTTTTTCCTACGGCAACGCAAGCTTCGTCTCTCATTAGAATCATTCAAGAAAACATCGTTAGTGAGCGTTTCCGGCACTTCAAGAAACAAACCGAATGCGTCTGCAGCATCGGATCTTTCAAGGGCTCGAATCATCGAAACAACGCGCACGAGGGGAAACTGAAGCCAAACCAGGTCATCCGCTAAATAGAGAAGGAGGACCAAGGCCGTGTGTCGTTATCGGAACACCGTGACTTACCCACAAAAGCAAGCTAAGTACAATTTTTTTTATTCATTTGAGTAACTTTGTGTTTCCTTGCAGGTCGAATTTCGTTACTCCCGTGGCTGAAGTTACGAGACATTCTTAATCTTTACTTTTTTCACCGAAATTATCTACATCATTGAGATTTCGCTACTGCGAGTTTTTTATCTTTGAGTGTCTGTTTCCAGAAGTTCTACTGAAATATCATAATCATATACTATGTTAATTTTATCATTTTGGTGGATTATTAATCCCTTACGTAACAAATCATATTAAACAGTGAATATGCGTTTACGCAGTGGACGTCTGTATTTATACAGATGCATGGATAGGGTCGTTGAGCACCGTAGTGATTAGCACACAAAAAACAAGTGGAACACCCGTACAAATCTAGATACATTAGAGGTAACACTATTTCGGGCCATGACAATAAATGCTCCTTTGCAAAGTCCCGATCGCAGTTTTAGCCTTGAGTTTTTTGAGTTATATAAAATATCGAACCTCAATGACTCAACTTAACTTTTAAAATATGGCTGGATTGCAAGGAATAACATGTCTGTAAAAAACTTTCATCAGGCTAAATGCGCTGACCAGGATCCCTCACTATTTCAAATTTTAGCAAAGAATGAAGTACAAACAGTTAATATTGAATACAGTAGAGATAACTTGTCTTAATAGTAATCGCTCAGTTCCTAATAGTTCGTCATTCATGCTTTATACGTAACCAGCAAATCATAAAATGCTAAAAACACACAATTACGTTCGGCGATGGTAATAAAGAGAAGGAACCTAATTATTACAAAAAAGGACATAGAAACAGTAGCCCTTTCAGAATCAAACAAGCAAACTCGGTTACTGTGTCACTAGTCAAGCGGTCAAGGTTTAGTTAAATCTGCCGAGTGTTCAAAAGCATAGCAAATTCTACACAATAAGCGACTCTAGCAGAGTGGGGAAAAGCGATGTTGGGTCATACATGCCAATATCTTTTGATTAAAAAGGATTTTTCCTATGAAACACACGACCGTATAAAGTAATCAGAGCAGGTTTTCGTTTTTTTTTAATAAATAAGTTATTATAAGTAGTGGTGGATTAAGCCCGACTATACGCGCCGTAAAATTAGAATATCTTGTGTTATTATTTTAGTACACGTAATATCCTGTATTTACGGACTCACCGTCTGTTGTTCGAACTTCCCTTATGAGAAGTCCGGATAAGCGAGCGCTTACAGATACCTCTATAGTTATAAAAAACATTGATCTGTATCTAGTGTAATTGTAAGATCCATCTAGGGGTATACAAAATATTATCTTACATCCTGCAAAATAAGGCGTGTTTATCAAAGGAAAATCCTATAAACCTTCAAACATATTAAAATCCGTTTGGAAACAAAAAAAATGAGACAGTTAATCAAATAATAACTCATATAAAGGAACTATACATTTGTCTCATAAATCGTAACATTGTTCAAATGACCCAACAGAATTCTCCCACAACTGCAGTCGCACTTTGCACGCAAAATCTCGAGAAGCATGCACCCTCGAATGTCTTAGTGCGTGTAAAAAGACCTTGTTGGGAAATGTAATTTTAATCCTTCCTGACACTCTGAAATATAACGATTTCCGCGAACAAAGCCCTAGACACGGTTGACTAGCAGCAACAAGTTAAATCTAGTGATCCACAAACGTATACATATCGTGGATACGGAAGTTATAAATATCGCATTTTTTATTGTTGCTAATTTTTAATCCCGCCCAACCAGTCGTAGATGAATCTCTCTGATAATCTATCTAAAGTAATATCCGTAAAATCATTCAAGCAGAGGTGATTCACCAGAAATTTCTTTTATCTTTTATCTGAATACCAGGAAGTTTCTCCACTAGCGAGTGATCTCTGGAAAAAAAAACGGATGTAATTTAACACAAAATACGGTCTAAGGACAAACATAAAGCTATATACGTACCTTCGTATAGACTCTCAATGGAATTTCAAAATAGAGATAAATGACGAAGTTGAAAAATGTTAGTAATAGGAGTCATTAGGAAATCAAATAGCCCTTATAATTTTTCCCTCAAACGTCATGCCATAAAAGATCGGACTTGGCGTATCTGCGTAGATTTCTGTCGCTTAAACAAGGAAACGACTCCCGATAGTTTCCAGTGCCATGTACCGACGACATCTTATCTCTGTTAGGTTAGAATAAATTTTTCACCAGCTTGGACTTACTTAAAAGCTTTTACCAGATACCATTACCTAAGTGATTGTACCTCATACACCGTTTTCAGCACACTCAGGACATTATCAATTTTTACGTATGCCTCCGGCTTACGTTGCACCCCAATTACAAATATAGTGTTTGGAGACTTTTAGGGGATACCCTACAGCCTATATGGATGATCTTGTAATCTTTTCTAATACCTTAGAAGTACATTCACATAAACTAGAGCTAGTGCTACAGAGACAAAGACAAATAATCTCAGAGTAAAATATCTAAATGTGAGTTTTTAAAAACCGAACATGTTTATCTAGGTTTTATGTGTCTAGTCAAGGTCTTAAAGTAGTCCATGGTAAGGTGTCGGCTATTCATACTTTCCGGTACCTATTAACGTAAAAGGGGGATACAGCACTTTGGCGCTGTAGTGGGTATTACAATCGTATGTAAATATGTAACTCTTCCATCATGACAGCTCCTTTAACAGATCTTACGAAGAAGAGCGTAGATTTATTATGGTCTAAAAAGTATCAACAGGCGTTCGATACCTTAAAAGCGGAATAATGCAGCTCACCTAACTTAAAAATCCCTGATTTAAATAAGGAATTTTTTTTTATTGCAACAGACGCCTCAGACCAAGGGGTAAGAGGGGTACTACTTCAGTAATAAATGATGAACAGTTCTTTCCTATAGCTTTTTATTCACATAAACTAAAGCCCTCTGAAAGTAAAATATGCAGTAATAGGCAAGGAAGGGCTAGGTATCGTTAACTCACTAGTACATTTTAAGTTCATAATCTATGGCTATCCTGATAAAGTCCTTACTGAACATGAGTCCTTTACCGAGTTTTTCAAAGGCTTTAATCACAGTCCAAAAGGAACTCGGTGACAAATGATCATTCAGGTCTTTGGAGCCAAGATAAGATATCTACCTGGGAAAGCAAATATCATAGCTGACGCATTATCCCGCAATCCCGCACCATACAGCAAAGAACCATTAATTGGACTAAAAGATATAGAAACATCCGTGCCTATTGTTAAAACCGTATCTAAACAAAAGAAAATTCCTTAACCCAAGAGATCGCGAGCATTGAATATCTGGGTTGGAGCGCAGAACTGTTACAAACTGAACAAAGCAAGAGTCAACAGACCTAACCCAAACAATAAACACTTCGAACGGAAACAGAGTCAGCAGCAATAACACCAAACAATAAACACTTCGAACAGAAACAGGGTCAGCGGCTAAGCAAAAACAATAAACACTTCGAGCAGAAACCCTAAAGCAAAAGTATATTTAAAGTATGTGTATCAGAATAATGTAATCAAATGTAATATTATATGTAGGTCTGTGACGAGGAAAACCCGAAGAACACAGCAGATGACTAACGACCAGGTAGTAGTAATAATCTCTTTCATACCAATCGTCATAAACTGGTTGCATTCCGTCATCCAGGGTTCCCTACCATGTCACAGAAAGCCAAATCACTATTTTACTGGCCTACAATGCTTACAAATATAAAAAGCACATAACTAATTGTAACACGTGTCATGAAAATAAGGGATACACTAAGACACCTGTCAGTTTAGGAGCCTATCCTGTGCCAAATCAATCCTTGAAAGAATATACGTAGAATTATAACAGAATTACGAGTCTGACAGAGGGAATAAACACTTCTTAGTGTTAATAGTTCCTTGACACGTTATATAGAATTAATAGCACTAAAAACCACACCGCAATTGAGTGCGTTAGGAATATTTATGAGTGCTAAATCAGTAAACATGGAATTCAACACATGATAATCTGACTCGGGTGGTGTAAATCAATAATAATCTCCATAACACGTGGTGTGAATTCCTTTCCATTAAGAAAACCAATAATATATTTCATCACCCAGAGTCAATCGGTTTGGTAGAATAACGGATAATTAAATAGGAAGTGTCAATGTCTTACGAGTTACAACTCGTGATATTGGATCCGAACTGGATTATAGCGGTTCTCGCGGTTTTAAATACCTTTATCATTTATATCTTGTATCTATAGAATTGATGCCGCAAGTAGCCTTATACGGTACGCCGCTAGAAACACTTTTCCACAATTCAAGCAACCATTAATTATCAAATATATATCAAAAAATATATAAATAAATAAATAAAAAAATAAATAAATAAATAAACAAAATGGTACAGTGGAGTCAATATAAATACACTCCGTAAGAAGTCGGAAGGGTTACAAATTATAATAAAAAAGGAATCACGATAAATCAATCAATAAGGCAAAACGTAACCATAGGTTAATTAAATATCCAAATATATATGCGTAAAGATTTGAACTCTAACTTAACGCTTTAGTAAATGACAAATAAGCTAAAAGTTCAAAACACATATCCAAAACCTACTGACATATTGTCTGTCCCGGTGATTTATATTCGTAGTCAATGAAAAAAAAAAAATAATAATAATAAATAAATAAAAAATAAAATAAAATAAAAGAGATTTTAAAGTCAGGAAGTCTAGAAGTGAAAATGTTATCTATGGAATAATCCTATATGAATCTTTATACAGGGCTAATAATATATATAGAATTGTATGGAAACCTTTTTCATTAGTTTGAATAAGGAATATTTAATTTAACATAATTACAATTATGCAGATTTCCAACATGAAACTAATATATTGTTCAATTTTGGTACTGTTTTTTTTTCAGACATTCTTCTTCATGTGGGGTCGAGTATTAAAAAAAAAAAAATTTATCCTAAAGTCGTATCTCTTACAGCAAGTAACGTAACTCTTAAGCTGGTGACGACTTCATCAGTTCTAGAAGGTCTGTCGCGTTTGCCGTATCAGCATTGATTCCTTTAACCGCAAATATCTTCTTGCACAGGCTTCATCTCGCGCTTGCAAAGCAGATTGACTGGAGAAAGGAATGCTTAGCCCGAACTTCTCATGGGCAAGGCAGACGTGTCTATCCGTATGCGCAATGCAACTAAGGAGTTGCAATCATTTTAAAATTAATAAACAAAATAAGCAAATAGAATTTCTATAACAACAAAATGAATTAATTTTTTCTGAACCTCATAGACATTTAGAAGTATCAAGATATGTATATGAAATATTTACTTGCCAACATTAGCCTATTACAATTCAAGTAAAACATTCATGGGAAAATGTCACATTTTCTTGAAAAACCCAAAGTTTATTTAGAAATTAGTTACATAGTGGGTTTTTTTCGTTGCATCTCCTACCTATTAATAAAGTTTTTAAAAATTAATCTCAGATGCGCGCGAGAAAATTGAATATGAAACTTTTGTTAGGGCACATAGGATCAGATTTTATCACACACTTAATTTCATAGAGAAATACAGAATCATGATTAATATTCCTCTTTGACTCTCATGTTGCCTGGCAATCTTACAAATAGCTCCGTTTGTTTTCCACTTCTTTGTCTAGTAATTTACTACCAGTAATATCGAATTTTCTTTGGGATTCGTATTGATATCTGTTTATTTTTTATAATAATTATGGATATTTTTACAGTCATCATAGACCTGGATAGGTTCACTCATTGTTAATGCCATGGATAAAAAAGTTTGTACAGCTGACTCTTTTGAATTCCAAAATATCAGCGAATTCATGTGGGTTAAGTCTGGTCTAAATGGCTCTCTCCCCTCCCCTGTATTTGGATGTCGTCTGAATTTACTTTGCCCTTGTGACAAGTATAATTTCACTTGCAGGCTGATTAATGGAACCTGTTACAGTATCCTGCAGTACGAGAGTTTCACATCGCAACTTCAAAAAATCGTTCGTCGCTGCGGACGACGGCAGTCGAGTAAACAACCGCCTACAATGTGAAAGGAATATGCACCATCATGGACTTCTTCGACCGACACCCGTATCCCGTCGTTAATCTCGTTTTAATGCGGAATGCTCCTGCGGCTGTCGGAAATCGACTACAAAAGGGACATACTTCCGACAATTACGACCCAAAGGATATTCAACTCTACTTTGCTGGCGAAGGACTCGTGCTGGGATGATTTTATTCATCGTGAACGTAATCGTGTAGCTTAGGACGCAGAGAATAAGTATGAGCGCAAAATAGAACGTTGGACCCGCCCAGGCAAATTTTCCCCTTGTTTTAACCCTGTGAAATTGGCCGTTTCATTTGGCTATAGGTGGTTGTCTGGAACTGTGTAATGGACGAACAGTTGTTCGAAAGCTAGTTAAATGTGGAGTAGTATAACCTCAGTCATGTATCCTATATATATAAATGATCATAAATAACATAATCGAAATATATTTTTTGCGTGTACGCACTAGGAATCTATATATAAATGATCATAAATACCAGAATCGAAATATATCTTTGCGTGTACGCAATAGGAATCTATCTAAAGTGCACATATATTAATCATAATTATATGAATCCATATACATATGTATAAACAAATCAGGTAGCCTATAATCAATCTGTTACCTTTTATCTTACCAATATCTGCAGTTATATATGAGTTAGTATATGGATTAATGAATCAGATATAACATTTAGCATAAATATCAACGAATCAATCAGCATAAACATTAATAATTTTATCAATTCATATATGAAATTTTCTATCAGTTAAAATATGATTTTTATCATGTTAATCTTCATTCTATGCAATTATCAGAGTACATTAGTATTTTCTGTAGCATATGTATCTTAATGAGATGAAGTGAAAAACTTTATCAATTATATATCACGTGATCACTATTATTTACCAATAAATCATTGTTTTATATTTATTACTTGAATCAATTCATGTACACCATGAATTTTTATTTACTAAGATAATATATATATATATATATATATTTATATATATATATATATATATATATATATATATATATATATATATATATATTCACATAGTGTCTGTATCACACTCCTATAAGTCAAATGCAAGTCCAGTTTGAGTAATATTCAGTAGTTGGTTTTGGTAGCTGACCGAGCTAATGTAAGTGTTTACATAATAAAAATATGGAATGTTAGTCCATATATATAAAAGACTAAAACTAAAGAGGTCAACCAGATGCTTGCAGGAATGTGATCAGACTAGAGACGCTAAAGATGACGTATACAATAAAAAAGTAGGCTAAGATAACATGCCGTCACCTGTAGTCATTCAATTGTTTATAAACATTAGTCCAAGTCCCTGCTTGAGACAACTACCGCGACCTATAATTCAAACGGCCTACGTGATCTGTAGCGTGTCTCATTTTGATTGTGTGTTCGTATGTAACTATGTCATCTGATTGTATGTTCATATGTTCGAGCTACTATCTGCTTCCTTCATAACTTGTAACAGAGATGGTAGAAAGGCAGAACAGAGTTAGCTATCGTCATTAGAAGACCTGTACCTCTTTACCTAAGCTTTATCATGTAGAGGAATAGAATTAGCCATCATCATTGGCAGAAGCGATCAAGCTATCGTTATTAGAAGACTTGTACAATCATACCTGATCTTCACTATGTAAAACTTCAGAAGAATATATATATTTATTTTTACATTCGTGTTTTCTACAAGAACCTCCTCACCGAATCATCATGAGTTTTAACACATCGTCGTCATAAACAAGAAGATAATCCCGACTTCGTAAGTGATCTACAAACCCCAAAACACTCCATGAAGATGGAAGTGCAATACCAACCGACTTAGCGTAAGATTATCGCAAGTTTAACATTACCTCATAGGGCGCCTTATCAATCCAGGCAACAGCCCTAAAATATATATATATATATATATATATATATATATATATATATATATATATATATATATATATATATATATAATATATATATATACATATACATATATATATATATATATATATATATATATATATATATATATATATATATATATATATATATATATATATATAGCACAAGAAATATATAAGTGCAAGTGTTTCACAGAAGCGCTTACACCTCACTGTATTGTAGGCGGTTACTATAAAGGTGCTGTTGCAATATTGTAAAGCTCCCGTGTTGATACATCCTTTGGTTCAATCCCAGCATATTCCCATAAGTCTTAACTCACGAACATCAACACCGGCCCCTTGATTTGAGTTATATATGGTTGGCAAACAACGTCAATCTGTTCAAACTGAAATATTCTTATCCATTCAACTTTTCCGGCACCTTGTGTTTACACAAAGTTCACCTACATTAACGAATGCTCGAACGTAAAACCCTTTTAGGGAGGCACTATTTAATTCAGCGCTGACGAACAAATTCTCGTCGAATTACGGCTAAAATCGACTGCTATGGCTGAGTTTGAAGTCTGTAATACGTGGCCATATCCGCTTGAATCTTTTTACCCTTTCTGTCTCTCTCTGATATTAAGCGCTAGTTTCATTTCCTCTTGTTTTCATAGTTTTTGTGTCCTCCTCTCTCTCTCATATATATACATATATATATATATATAGATATATATATATATATATATATATATATATATGATATTATATATATACATATAGTTATGTATGTATATATTACATACAACCATTACACATACAGATCATATATATAATATGCTCTTATATATATATATAATATTATAATATATATATATCATAGATATATAGCGAATACCACGGGAAATGATAGACAGGAATCCAAGCTCTTTCGTCTTTATTCAGACATCGTCAAGGAGCTACTAAAGTACCACTCAGAGAGGAGGCCTCAGGTACAAACAAGATCAGGAATACCAGATGGTTAATTATCAAAAGGTAAAAAATCTTAAAAAGGGATAATCCAGGATTATCGGATATCACACGGTCACAAACTTAAACAGATTCTGACCCTAACCGAAATTACAAAGTATCTTTACAGTCCAAAACATGTAAAAAAACTGAATATATTAATTTGTTGCTTATATTTATCTACAACTTTTTTTCATTATGAAAGCATCAAGTTTAAATAAACCAAGACTTAAATTTAGAACATTTCTATTATTTGACTTGATAAAACAAGATTCAATGATATTCCTTTTAACTGTGTCATTACATGGGACTAAGGCTCTTGCTTGACTCCAGTTAATAGGATGGTCTAAATCTCTCATATGTACAAATAATGCATTCGATATTTGCCCAGTTCTCACAGAATATATTGATGTTGCTTAAGACGCTGTGAAAGAGATTTGCCAGTCTGTCCGTAATAGATTTTATCACACACTTTTTGCAAGGAAGAATTTCATATATGCAGCCTGGAAGATCTTTAGGAGAATTTTTGATTACTAAACTCTTGACATTAATATTACTGAAAACAACATTTATGTTAAAAAGCTTTAAAATTCTAGGAATATCTAAAAACCTTTCATCATAAGGTAATTTTAGAATGTTATGCTTACTAAATTCAAGTTTGTCATTAGTTGAATAAAATGTTTTTCTAGCTCTTTTCCATGCCACATCTACAAAAGTCCTTGGGTATTTAAGTTTCAATGCAATATCATAAATAGTTTTAATTTCAGCGTCAATAAACTGCGGGCTACAGCACGTAAAGCCCTTAGGAACATCCCAGAAAAAAACAAAAAAGAGAATTTAACATTTTGATGGTGATTGGAGTAGTAATGAACAAAAGAGGCAATATTAGTTGATTTTCGAAAGACTGAAAAGGTGAAATTTCTATCATTTCTATGGACAGTTACATCAAGAAAATTCAAATTACAATTTCTTTCTTCTCTACAGTAAATTTTATAGAAGGACTAAATTATTGAGATTATTAAGGAATTCCTGGAGGTTTCGTGAACTGGCGCAAATACAGAATATATCATCCACGTATCTAAACCAAATAACTTTTTGGGGCAAAATCTTGGTAAGAGTTTTGTCTCAAAAAATTCCATGTAAATATTGCTAAGGACAGGAGATAAGGGATTACCCATGGCCATGCCAAACTTTTGTACAAAAACAAAAAAATTCCCCATTGAAACAAAATTTACTATCTTTGATACATAACCTTATGAGACTAATGAGATTTTCTACACTTAAGGGAATGTCATGACGCTCTAATTCCTCTTCCAAATATTCAAGTAAGTCATCTACAGGCACTTTTGTAAAATAAAGAGACAACATCAAAACTAACCATATTAAAATCATAATTCAAATTTAAAACTATTCAATTTGTTTATAAAATCAACATTGTTTTAACATTCGTGTTAGAAATATTTCCTACCAAAGAGTAAGAATTTTTACAAGCCATTTAGATAAATTATACGAAACTGAGCCCACTGAACTAATGATTGGTCTGATAGGGTTATTGATTTTATGTGTCTTGACTAAACCATACATGTAAGGTAGGGAGGCGCATTGCGGTGTAAACTGTTTAATTAAATGGTCCAAGCCCTTCAAAATGGATTTAATTTTGTTAATTAAAATGGGAGTTAACTGTCTGTGTAGGTCGACGAACTCACTTCGTATAAGTATCAGTGTCATTTAGCAATGTCATTATTTTACTTATATAGTCACTTTTATTCATAATTACCACTGCATTAGATTTATCTGCTTTTGTCACCTTCACTGTTTCGTCTTCTTTAATTTTCTTAAAAGCCTGGAGAAATCTCACTCACGGGTACATTAGGGGGAGAAGGTTTACTCATAGCACCATACACAATACCTTTACAAATATTGATATCATCAGGGCATAGGTTTTGATTCAATTTTTCTAAATAACAAAAGGATTTTGAGATGTCGACACAGTCCAGGTTACCATTAAATACACCAAAGCTTAACCCATATCCCAAAGCCGCTGTCGTAGCACTATCCACTGGTTTGTCAGATAAATTAATCATGAAGTCCACGTTGGCATGCTTAGTCCAGTCGCTTTCAGCAATAAGATTTTTCAGCTTGACTTGGAGCTTCCTTTCAAGACGGTTGCAGCACTTTCTCAATTTCCATAGAAATAATCCAGCATCCGATTCTTCCAATCGACAGGAACCGTCTGATTAAAGCTACTACCGTATGCTTCTAAGTGTACGGAACGCATCATCTACTTTCCACTTTTGTGATGTCGATGTGTTTCTGAAGTATGATGCGTTGAAACTCGTCGAAAGGTCGCTCTGCTAGGCGAAGAATTCTCACTGGTAAAATCGACTTGGGCATCACTTGCTCGTTCATGCACTTCCGTAGAAAGTTGAGTCGGAGTTTCAAAGAAAAGGCGTAGAAGTTGCGTGTGGTTTCCATTATGCTTAAAAAATCACAGTAGATGCACGTGACTTCATAAATAAGCGAATACCACGGGAAATGATAGACTGGAATCCAAGCGCTTTCGTCTTTATTCAGACATCGTCAAGGAGCTACTAAAGTACAATCGGAGAGGAAGGCCTCAGGTACAAACAAGATCAGGAATACCAGATGGTTAATTATCAAAAGGGTAAAAAATTAAAAGGGATAATCCAGGATTATCGGATATCACACGGTCACAAACTTAAACAGATTCTGACCCTAACCGAAATTACAAAGTATCTTTACAGTCCAAAACATGTAAAAACTGAATATATTAATTTTGTTGCTATATTTATCTACAACTTTTTCATTATGAAAGCATCAAGTTTAAATAAACCAAGACTTAAATTTAGAACATTTCTATTATTTGACTTGATAAAACAAGATTCAATGATACTCCTTTTAACTGTCATTACATGGGACTAAGGCTCTTGCTTGAACTCCAGTTAATAGGATGGTCTAAATCTCTCATATGTACAAATAATGCATTCAGATATTTGCCCAGTTCTCACAGAATATTGATGTTGCTTAAGACGCTGTGAAAGAGATTTGCCAGTCTGTCCGTAATAGATTTTATCACACTTTTTGCAAGGAATTTCATATATGCAGCCTGGAAGATCTTTAGGAGAATTTTTGATTACTAAACTCTTGACATTAATATTACTGAAAACAACATTTATGTTAAAAAGCTTTAAAATTCTAGGAATATCTAAAAACCTTTCATCATAAGGTAATTTTAGAATGTTATGCTTACTAAATTCAAGTTTGTCATTAGTTGAATAAAATGTTTTTCTAGCTCTTTTCCATGCCACATCTACAAAAGTCCTTGGGTATTTAAGTTTCAATGCAATATCAATAAATAGTTTTAATTTCAGCGTCAATAAACTGCGGGCTACAGACACGTAAAAGCCCTTAGGAACATCCCAGAAAAACAGAGAATTTAACATTTTGATGGTGATTGGAGTAGTAATGACAAAAGAGGCAATATTAGTTGATTTTCGAAAGACTGAAAAGGTGAAATTTCTATCATTTCTATGGACAGTTACATCAAGAAAATTCAAATTACAATTTCTTCTCCTCTACAGTAAATTTTTTTATAGAAGGGACTAAATTATTGAGATTATTGAGGAATTCCTGGAGGTTTTCGTGAACTGGCCAAATACAGAATATATCATCCACGTATTTAAACCAAATAACTTTTTGGGGCAAAATTCTTGGTAAGAGTTTTGTCTCAAAAAATTCCATGTAAATATTGCTACGGAAGTGCATGAACGAGCAAGTGATGCCCAAGTCGATTTTACCAGTGAGAATTCTTCGCCTAGCAGAGCGACCTTTCGACGAGTTTTAACGCATCATACTTCAGAAACACATCGACATCACAAAAGTGGAAGTAGATGATGCGTTCCGTACACTTAGAAGCAGACGGTATAGCTTTAATCAGACGGTTCCTGTCGATTGGAAGAATCGGATGCTGGATTATTGCTATGGAAAATTGAGAA
>NC_061110.1:100398423-100403423 GCF_015104395.2 Macrobrachium nipponense
AAAAAGGAAACTTTGCTACATTATCAATTATATCTTCTACTCTGGGCATAGGATATGAATCTTTTATAGTTACATTATTTACCTTTCGATAGTCTGTACACATTCTTGCACTTCCGTCAGGTTTGTCGACTAGAATACATGGGCTAGCCCATTCACTATGGCTTTCCTCTGCTAGTCCGTGTTTCAGTAAATAAGCAACTTCGGTCTTTAACTGTTGTTGTTGCCACGGCGACATTCTGTATGGACGCTGACTTATTGGCGTCTCTTCTCTCAACCTGATTTTATGCTGTACTCCTTTTATCCTTTTAGGATGGTCTGAAAATAGATCTGAAAAGTTTTGAATTAGCACTTTAAAATCATGCTGCTGTTCATCAGATAAATGATCATAACTTCCTAAATTTTTCATCATCACTCAAATAATCTGTATTTTTTAATCGAAGTTCAATTTCTTCTTCAACGTCTTTTTCATCATCCTCTTTTGCAATTGACAACACTCCACTGGATTCGTTATACTTCTTTAATTTGTTAATATGGAAAGTTTTAAACTTTCCTCCGTCCTGTAGGAAATTGAATTCGATAATTAACATCACTTACTTTTTCCTTCACCGTGCAAGGTCCTATATACTTCTGGTTAAAAACCTTACCAGCTGTAGGGAGATACACTAGAACCCTTATCTCCTATGTCGAGTTCACGTTTTGCAGCCTTTTTGTCGTAGTTTCTTTTCATCTCTTCTTGTACTACTTTAAGATTCTCATGTGCTACTTTCCATATTTTTTTTATTTTTTCCTTCATTTCTTGTAACGTGATAGAATCCTTCTCATCTGAAATCAACTGATTCTTTATCACCTCCATGGGTGACCTTACCTGATGGACATATACTAACTGAAAAGGAGAATAACCCAACGATGAAGTACGCTATCACGAACGGCAAATAGCAACATTGGTATGTAGACATCCCATTCCTTTTCATTTTCACAACAGTACGTGCGAAGCATGGTTTTGAAGGGTTCGATGAAATCGTTCGACCACTCCTTGGCTCTGTGGGTGATAAGGGAGACGATAAACAATGCTTAATATTCTGACAGGCTAAAAATGAGGTAAACTTGCTAGACGTAAAGTTGGTTCCTTGGTCGGTTTGAACTTCTTTTGGCAAACCTACCAGTGAGAAGAACTTGTTAAGCGCTTCAATTATCTTATCAGCACTCACAGTTCTTAAAGGAATAGCCTCTGGAAATCTGTAGCACTACACATAATTGTCAGCAAATACTCGTTACCTTTGCTAGACCTAGGCAGAGGTCCTACACAATCCAAAACCAGTTTCTCAAAGGGTTCTCCTGGAACTTCAATGGGTTGCAATGGCATCACCTTAGGGTCATGTTGAGCTTTACCTACTTTTTGACATAAATCACAGTTTTTCAATATTCACTACAATCTTTCTGCATCTTAGGCCAAAAAAAATACCTTAATAATTTCTCATAAGTTTTGTTTATACCTAAATGACCAGAATAACTACAGTCATGAGCAATACCTAGAACAAAATTCCTATAACTACTTGGAATGACCACTTGTTCTACAACATCATTAACATTTCTACTCTTGAACTTCCTCATTAGGATTCCATCCTTTAAAAAGTAACACTTGCCTTCCTTCTCGATATCATTTATATCAACAAGGGCATTATCTCTAATTACCTTCAAATTATCATCTTCAATTTGAGATTTAACAAATTCTTCCTTATTAACTTTCAGCATTCGCAAAGGAGTACTGACTTTACTTACTTGTAGTGTTTCCGGACCATCTTTAAACAAGTTTTGTAAATCCAAACCGTCGTCATCATTTACCTTTCCTTCGGCACTCTTACTTCTTGTAGTAACTGCACAAGCAGGAAATAAGTTTGGAAATGTACATTCAACTTCTGTAATAAATGAAGAATTAAAGGGTTTATCTGTCAAAATTGGATTACTGCTACCAAAAACTTTGTCTCCACATACATCATTTCCAAGAATTAACTCTACTCCTGACACTGGGATTTCTCTCACCAAAGCAATTTTAACATATCCCGAAATTAATGGAGTTTCTAACCTTACTTCTACTAATGGAGCTGAAAACTCAGGTCCAAACCCACGCAGAAGTACATACTCTCCAGTATCCTTCCATTGGTTCCCCCCCCCCCCCCCCCCCCCCCCCATACATATTTTTTTATCATTACAGACTGTACCGCTCCGGTATCTCTTAACCACCTTACTTTCCTTTTTTCAACAACAAGGGAGGTGTAACCAACCATCTCCCATAAAAGGGTCATACAATTCAGTACCTTTGGATGTGGGACTTCTCTTCAGGTAGTCTCACTCCATTTCCTTTTATAATATCCTCAATAACCAACATTACTAACATTTTGAACATCATTGTTAACCTATTTTTGTAACCTATATTCTCATCAACATCACATATATTATTACTGTCGATGCCATCGTTACAATACCTCTTACCTGGCCTAAGGGGAGAAGCAAACAAACAAGGACCTCTGTCACTACATGCTTGTGTTGATTCAACAATGCAATGGTATTTTCAGGTTTATGATCATCCTTAAAATGTACAAGGTTTTATCTTTAACTTTATTTACCACTTGAATTGGACGGTTTATTGTGCGATGTGGACAACTCCTACTGATGTGTCCTGGTTTGCCACAACTGAAACATACAAAATCTCTAAAATTTTCGCCTATATTTTGGTAACTAGGTGTAAACTGATCATTTACACTGTATCCTGCTTGTCCAGCACTAACATTAGGACCAGAATTATATCGACTTGCCCTCTACCACCTCTATTAAAGGATTTATTATAGACTCCACGAGATGATACCTGTGAACTCGTAGTCTTACCTTGTGCCTTGTAATTTTGCTGCTCTCCCAAACTCTGCTCCTTCCAATTTTAGGAGTGACGTCAGTATTATATAGCTTATGGGTCAATGCATAATTATCAGACAATCTAGTGGCTTCATCCACATTATCTACATCACGTTCATCCAAATATGTTTTAATAAGTGGATTAATACCATCCTTGAACTGCTCAAGCAAAATAAGTTCCTGAAGTTTACCGAAATCACCATTAACTTCTCGGGCATTCATCCACCTATCATACCACAGGCGTTGTTCCCGTGCATACTCCATATGAGTACGACTGTCTCTTTTTATCCAGCTTCTGAACTTCTCTCTATACCTCTGACCCCATTCATAAGCTTCAAAACTTCGGATTTAACTCTCTCATAATCCTTAGAATCATCTAAAGATAAGGCAGCAAATACTTCCCTAGCCTTTCCTCGAAAGGAGGTTTGAACCAACGTGCTCCATGACGTTCTCGGCCATTCACGCTGTTCTGCTACTTTCTCAAATTGTAAAAAAAAATGCATCCACTTCATTTTCAACAAAAATTGGTACACTTTTTACTGCATTGTCTATTCTAAAAGATTTTGGTATTTCTCTGGACTTTTCTTCTACTTCAAGTTTCTTCATCTCTAGCTCTATCCTCTTTTGCTCAACTTCAATCTTTTTTTGCTCAACTTCAGCTTCTACCTTCCTAACCAACCTTTTCAGCTCTCTCATTTTCTAACTTCTTTAGTTCAACAGCTTTCTCATTCTCTAATCTAACTATTTGCAAATGAATCTGCATCTGCTCAACACTCATCCCTTCATAAACAAATTTGGACTTTTTTGGTTTAACCTTGCGTGACTTTGTTTTTTCACGTACGGCTTTGGCACCTTCCTCTTCACTTGCACTACCTTCTGTATTATTCTCACTAGCGCTTTGCTGGCTATCAGTTTCTTGCCCTTCCCAACTCATTAGTAACAACCCTTCCTTATCAGACAAAATGCCTAAAGTCATTAGCGCCTCACTTACTTTATTTGAGATTTCTTGCTTCCTTGCAGATTCTGATACTTCTACATTATAGTACCTAGCTAGAACAATCCAGTCTATTTTAGTTATACCTTCTAACTTTTCACCACTAGGACTACGTATGAAATCTTTCAAATCAAACATCTTTAATAACCTGCTCAAAATAACACAGCAAGACAAATATTATAGCACTAACACTATCACAACTCTCCCCCCTCTCTAAAGTACATGGAAGTACTGAAAAGCAATTAACAGTAGGGATACGTCAAGTTATGGTCGAATACGTTCGACATGAATAAAGCAACAATTAATAAGGATACGTTCGGGTTTCGTTCGATAGAATGAGTAAACTATGAGTAGGGATACGTTCGGGTTTCGTTCGACAGGCCCCCATGTAACATAAAAAAAAAAAAACTCTCTATGGTAAGGATTTACGAGGAGAATATATCAGGAAACAGTGACAACCCACTATAACTTAAAATGTACTTTAATAACAATCAGTAAGGAAATTAAAGTCACAAACAGAACATTAAACAAATTACGGACGCATTGCACAAAAGCAAAGACTCGCCATACAACCAACTTCATCAAGACTACTCATCACTAATCACTGCATTTTACAGTATAATACCCAAGTCACAAAGCTTTACATCAACACAACATATAATTCACTGTAACATCAAAAAGTTAGTGGCAACCAACGTTACATCACACAAGAAAACGTCCAAATGGATAAACAATACATTACCATATATTCCTCAAAACTTGATACACTATTATAATCACTTGTTTGTTTCAGCTCCAACGAAAATCGTCGTTTTGGGCCTTTATATACCAGACTCACGCTAGACATCCATGGACCAAATATCATTGTTTCGATACATTATCCTTGGCGACTACCGCCTACGCCAAGCGCTACTGCCATCTGTTGTCTAGTGTACACACTTTTTTTCTATGCAAATATCAATTTTCAACCTTTTCTGCAATTTTACATTCAATAAATCAATATTCCTTTACAATATATATATATATATATATATATATATATAAATATATATATATATATATATATATATATATATATATATATATATATATATATATA
>NC_061110.1:100408423-100423423 GCF_015104395.2 Macrobrachium nipponense
ATATGTAAATGTGTATGTGTGTGTTTGTGTGCGTATTTATTTATTTATTTACCTATATATACACTCGAAACTTAAAATAGTTATTATAATCTGACTGGAATTTTTCATTCCTACAATCTTAAACGTTTAGGATATATTGTCCGTTTGTACACTGATGTAAACACATAACATTTCCCTGAGTTTGTATTTTGAATTACAAATGAACTAAAGAATTCTAAAGTTGATTTTATTGAAAACCTCCAGACACTGATGCGCATCAGTCATCTTGTGGACGACAACTGACACTTGTCTCTTGGTAAGAGAGTTTTTTAATGGACTCAGGAAAAGTGCTTGACTCTTCTAGGCAACTTTAGCAGGAATTCTGTCTACTGCATAATCATTTGAATGCTTTACTTCAGCGGACAATCATTAACTCAGCCTCCATCTTTTCCTAAGTAGTATCTAAGTTCATCCCTTGACTTTTCTTCGTCATCTGTGATCGCGAAAGCGTCCGTTTTAATAATTTTCATTAGATCTCGGTTTATACTTATTTTTTTCTTATAAATCATAATTACGGATATCCTCAACGAATTTCTTTTAGGACCAGCTGTTATTAATACAAGTATTTCGATGTTGTTTGGGGTTTGGTCAACTGTTGAGTCTCACTTCGGTTTAACATTTTATTTTTATAATATAATATAATGGCCGAAAACTAACTTCATAAAAGCAGTGGATGTGAAGAAATATTGCATTTATTGTCGTTTGTTATTGTAGGTCATTCCACTAAAAGGGGTGTCGCCCATCACGTTTTTCAGTAGTTCCATTAACGATGGATATGAATCTCATTAGAACTTTGCATTTCTAAACCACTGGAACAAAAAAAAAGCACCAATGATCTTTTATAATTGTGCGTAAGAATTATTTAAGGTGGCCTCACACTAGGTCTTTTTTTCTCGAGCAGCGAGCCGTTGCTGCCGAAAATGGAAAACTGCGAGCTTTTAGCTCGAGATTTTTGCTTCCAGACTGAACAGGAACCAGCGAGCCACGAACTGCGAGCGACCGCGCGTACTCTCAGACCTTTGGCTTCTCTTCTCCTGAGCCACTCTCGAACCCACTAATGTTATTTGTTACTCTTGCATTCACGTAAGATTCCGAGAAAACACATTACTGCAGCACATCTTGCAACAGTCCGACAATTTCTGGGCGCCATGATGATATCAGCTGATCAGTTTTGTCTACTTTTTCCTTCTGCTCCTTGAAACCACGAGTTCCTAGTGTGACAATACAACACTTTTGCTCGCGAGCATCGGCTGGATGCTGGCCAAAACCGCGAGCAAAAAATGATTAGTGTGATGCCAGCTTTATACTCCTTTTCTCCATTCAGCGTTAGATATACCAATATGTGCGCAGTCAAATATTTATAGCATTTATATATTAAATAACAAAACAAAAACCAGGCTCTTAATAAAGTTATGTAAAACGTTAGCGAATATCAGCTATCGTTGAGTGATTAATGTTTAAATTATCTCTCTCTTTCTATCTCTCTCTCTCTCTCTCTCTCTCTCTCTCTCTCTCTCCCCGATGCTTACACACTCATGCCTCTGCCGTTGTACGCTCAAAACCCTCCTATGTATATCTCCTATGTAATTTAGGCAAGAAAGAGAGAGAGCCAAAAGGGGGGGCGGGAACTCCATTCAGCTGAAACATATTCAAGAGGGAGCGCTGAAGAGTCACCTGAAGAACCTTGTTAAATTCATGCGCGTTCGTAAATTCTTACCGACAGTAAAGGATATATATGCATGTATACTTGTATGTAAGTTTAATGTGATGAATGACGGAATATCTAACGGCAAGATATCATCATTTGCAAATTCACGTTGGCTTCTAAATATCCATCTTTCGCAGATGACGTATCTGCTGTGTACTGCATGGAAACCGCGTAGTATTTTCTCTTTTTGATTTTTATGGTTGTTTTAATTTTGATAGTCGGCAATCAATAGTTATTTGGGAAAGAGAGAGGGAGGTGTCCACTATCAACTGACGGAACTTTATATATGTATATATATATATATATATATATATTATATATATATATATATATATATGTGTGTGTGTGTGTGTGTGTGTGTATGTGTGTGTATGTATGTATGTATTAAATAAATATATATATATCATATATATATATATATCTATATATATATATATATATATATATATGTCCTTTTGTAGTTGAGAGAGTATCTTCTCTCTCTCTCTCTCTCTCTCACTCTCTCTCTCTCTCTCTCCCTCTATTTTTACCATTTCAGCGAGCAAGGACTTGGTAGCTCATTGTAATTGTAAATAAATGAATGGACGAAATGAAACTGCTCAGTTATCACAGATTCAAGAAGGTACGTCGGAGAGTTTGATCAACTTTAAGAAGTAGTTATAAATTTTCTAACGTCTTGCACGCTGTAGTGAGTTCTTGAGGCTATTTTAGGAATCCTTCAGAGCCTCCAAGGTTAAAGCATTTAAACGATGAAAACTTAACATTTAACATTTAACATTTCTGAGAACAACGGATGTAATCAGGATTTTATATTGATATATGTAACTTTTTCGTGATCTGAAGTGGAAAAATATAGTTCGTATTAGTATGGATGTATTGCTGAATATTCATACCTACTACTGTGGAATCTATTTTTCCAAAAAGCATTTCATCAATGAAACTCACGTTCAAAACAAGATCAGTAGTTGCAAATTTTCGTCATGTTCGTGATTATGGTATCGCGGGTTCGTTTCCCACTACCGAACATCAGGATTTCTTCATATTTCTTTGTAGTTGGATCTCAAGGCTTAACAAGTATTTTGAATAATTTATGCAAGTTTACTTTTAATAATCAGTTGAAACGCTGTACGGAAGAATGTAATTTTAATGAAAGAACTGTCATCTACAGTGATACTCTCTGTTGATTTTGCAAAATATCGTCAATAAACTATAAATATTAATCGAGAATTTTCAATCAGAGTAACTAAGTACTCGAAATGAGTTTTTTTTATCATTCAGATGGTACGAATAGATTATTCTTTCAACACTTCTCTTTTTTAAGTTGGGAATAGTGTTCAAATATTACTAACACAGATAAAAGTCAAATAGCATTAAACGTATCCAACATTGTGAAGAAATCTAAAGGTTAATGCTTTATTGGAGCTACTAAAATACACACACACAAGAGAGAGAGAGAGAGACGAGAGAGAGAGAGAGAGACGAGATGAGAGAGAGGAGAGAGAGAGAGAGAGCTTCAACGATTACTGCTTCTTATATTCATGAATTTCTAAGCAGCTTCGTGCAAAATCTGAACAACGTATTAATTATGTACAAGTGAAAAATAATTACTTCCCGTATTAACCCCCGAAAATCATCATGTAAAACATTTGCAATCCGCAATATCTTTGGCTTTTTCCAAGTATACTTTGTTTCTCTATCTTCATAGAAGCATGTCAAATTTAGCTCTCAGTTTGATTTTCAAGCAATTGGATTTATACCAACAAAATCGTAAGAGATGATTATTAGAAGGAAAAGAAGTCTTTACAGATTCAACATTTGTTTTTCATTCACATTCACTATTCACAGTCCATGAAGGAGAATTTATTCTCCAGTCTTGAAATAATTGCCCTCCTAAACTTCTCAACAATCACTAACAAATTCCAACCCTTCAGTATTTGGAATAACCTCGATTCTCTCATATTAATCGAATCCTCAGAATACTCGAATTCTGAAAATATCCCCTTTATCGCCCCTGGAAGTGTACTACTTTTCTCAGACATTGTTTCATCTCTTGCATACTGAGATTCCTTAGTTTGTTAGCCTTTCTTTTTAAGTTGACCTCGTCGTAAAATAAAGCTTATTCCCCCTAAACTCTTTACTCACTTTCTCCGATTTCCTTTTGCGCCATGACCTGATTTTCCTTTTCTCACTTCCAGCTTGACTATCTATTCCCAATCTGCCTTTCAATCGTTCCTCTTTAAATCTCAGTTTTCCTTGACTTATCTCTATTGTTTCTTTCGATGGAGACGCTTTCTTCTTTCCCGTTTTCCGTTCAAGTTTCCTCATTTTAGAGCTATTCCAATCGGTTTTGTTCGTCCACTCTCTTTATCTTCTTTGAATTCACCTTGCCTTCATCTTCTGTTCTGGAACCTTTCACAATTCTCTCTACACCGGTTTTTTTTATTATTATTTTGTGGTATATCCTTTTCTTCCTTTAAACGATGCTTTTTTTTTTCCACCATATGCATCAAAGGCAGTGAGCTCTTTACCCTTTATGCTTTCCCTGATCCTTTTCTCTCTCTCTTTTTTTATCAGTTTCTCCACCCTTCGGTTTCGAGATCATCGTCCATTTTACTTTATTTTCCAATGCTTTACCTTTCTTGTTTTACCTTCCCTTTGCGCTCATTTATTTCCGGGGTCTACTTTTCATGCGTTTATTATTCCATACCTCTAATTTCCTTTCACTATCGCCTGCATTATTATTTTTTTTGCTTTATTAGAATGTTTCAATTTCTATTTACATCTGCTGTATGCAATATGGCCTTTGATCTCTACATGGCTTCGTTCACAGTTTTGCTAATTAGTTTACTCAGAATATCATTACTTTCCTAATTCATCTAACATCTCATCTTCCTGTTTTAACACCTACTGTTTCCCTTTATACTTCAAGGTTATCTTGTTTTGTCTTCTGGCTCATTCATGTTATTCTCACATTCATTCTCCATCTCGCACATCATCAGCATCATTATCTTTCCTCTTTTAATATATTTCCCTTTCCGTTTCCCAAGAGTCATCGCATCTCAGGTTGCAATATCCCTCTTTTTTTTTTCTTTTTTTCATTGCTTACTTGGATTTTTATCGAAGTCCTTCCATCTACTAGATATTTATATCCCTCTACCTAATCACAATTCTCCCTCCATTCACTGTGCGCCTTGTTTCTCAATAGTCTTTTATTGGCCAATCTCAGTTTCCCTACCTTTTCTTATTTCTTTTTCCTTTTTTTTTCTAGTACCTTCCTTCCTCAGTTTCACCCCTGAATTGTTATTTCCTTCTCTCCTCTTTTCTTGCTTTTGTCTTCGTCCTCGGACTATGAGTTTCCTCCTTTCTTTCCTCTCAATGACACCTCTCGCTTTCTTTTCGTTGCTTTAGTGCCCAACGTTCTATTCCTGCTCTCACCTTTCAAAGGCATGTTGTCGACAGCCTCTGCCCAGTAGAATATGTAACATCGACTTTTAGGGGGAAGGTAAAAACTAATTTATCGAATAAAACAAGAAAAATTCACAGTAGCTCTGAAGTTTTTTTTTTTTTTTTTTTTTTATCGAATAGCCAGCCTCTGCCTAGTAGAATATGTAACATCGAAATTTAGGGGGAAGGTTAAAAACTTATTTTTCAAATTAAAAAAATTAACAATAGCTTTGAAGTGTTTTTTTTCTGCTTGATCAAATGGCCAGCCTCTGCCCAGTAGAATATGCAATATCGACTTTTAGGGGGAAGGTAAACTCATTTTTCAAATAGAAAAAAATTCTCAGTAGCTTTGATTTTTTTTGTTTTTGTTTGATGAAATGGCCAGCCTCTGCCCAATAGAATATGTAACATCGAGATTTTTTTTTTTTTTTTTTTTTTTTTGGTCTGATTGATTAATGGCACGTTCTACCTTCCTTAGTGCAAGCAACGCTAATGAAATATTTTAAGTTTTCTATGGTAATGTATCTGCATATACAATATAGTTTGATCTTTCGTATACGAGAGAGAGACAGACAGACAGACAGACAGACAGACAGACAGACAGAAAATGGTGTGCATGGACGAACAAGGTGTTTGTGTAAGTGTGTGTGTAAGTGTGTTTGTGTAAGTGTGCCTTTCTATGGAGGAGATTGATAGTGGAAAGATTGGAATTCTTACGCAGTAAGGAGAGAGAGAGAGAGAGAGAGAGAGAGAGAGAGAGAGAGAGAGAGTCTACGCTTACCCACCGAGAAATCATCTCGGCTTTTGCATATCTTGTCGGAAGCCTTCCCGAAAGGAGGCCATTTGAATTCATCTCATTACATTCGTGATGTAACCATTTCGTGAAGGGAATTGTGATTTTTAAATATCCAGGAGTGGATAGAGGAATAAAAAGAAGACCAATGCAAACTTTTCCTACGTTTCAGTGCGATTTGGAGTGCTTTGTATTCAAAGAACTTCATGTTTTATGACTCGGACCTTTTGTATTATTTTATTTTCATTCATGTTCTGGTGGAGTTTTTTATTTTACTCGTCAGAAATTTACGTTGCGTCTTATGTCAAGTACATTTTACAAACATTGGCTTTCCGGTAATGAACATTTTTTTTTTTCTTTATGGTAGAAGAGTCAGGATGTTTTATTCTTTCATTCTATCGCGTGTTCAGTTGATTGTACCGTCGATGTTCTCTGATGACGAAATTTGACATTTCACTCTTTTCTCAAAGGTAATAGAATTACTTTTCAAGTATTTAGGCTGGTTCCTGCTTCCCACATGATAAATTAGTTTTTCATTATTTTTTATACATGTAATACATAAAGAAAATGATTAAGTAATTGTTGCAATATCATAAGGATAGTGTATGATACAGTATTTCTTTAAAAAATGGAATACCTAAAAATGATGAATAAATCATTGCGGCATAAGAAAAATAATTAAGTAAGAGTTGCAATATCATAAGGATAGTGTATGATACAATATTTCTCGAAACATGGAATACCTAAATATGATGAATAAATCGTTGTGACATCGGCTTTGTGACATCCCTCCTCAAGTGTCTTTCTTCCTCAAGTGTCTTTCTTCCTCAAGTGTCTTTCTTGTATTTGCACAACTACGAATCTCGTCGCATATCAAGTCTCCCTCCTAATAGCTTTTATTCAAGTGGGTATTTTTCGCCCCACTTTGTGGTACCCAGGGGGAACGGCGTTCATAATGTTGACATTACCACGTATCATTTAATTTCCTCAGTGTGGAATAAATAACTCTTCCAAACTTTCTCTTTCTCCCGTTATAATTACCTTATATAGTATAGTCACTCAATTAAGTTCATGGATGTCTCCGGGCATAAAGCTGAATTGCATCCAACCCCTCTCTGAACAGCGGGTCTGTATAGTGACGTCAGTAAGTCGGGCACACACACATCGAAACTTGATACAACAGAGTTAGGTAGTTGAACATTTGGCCAGTTTCGCATCCCCAGACACCTGTCATCCATACGGTAACTACATCCAATCCCGGACTTTCTATCTCGTCAGTGTCCTAATTACTGACCAAACTTCGATAATCGTGAAATGGTCTGTTAATACATTCCGGGTTTCTTAAGCCTGTTGTATTTTTTTTCTGTTGTTATTGTTGATTCATCTTTCATTTTTAAAAGTATAAATCTAACTGTTTTTCGCTGTTGATATTTCTATTTATAAAAGCTACTCCTTGCCTATGTAGTCTTTGTCAGCATTAACCAAGGGTTTTTAGTGTCAAATAGAAAAGTGAATAAACGGTATAATTAGCCTCGAAACAGCCCAAAATAATTTATTGATTCTCTTTTTACACTGCGAGACCAACGCATTTAAAATTAGGACGGAGGAAGAAATGAGATAAATTACATCTTCTTACGAGCGTAGGTGAACAAGCCGTCGGTGAGGTTTTTACCTAATTAGCAAGAGTTTTTCCATTTTATGAATGACAGATCGTTATCTTAAGAAAATAACAAGCGTCTGAAACGAAGCATGGCTTGTATAATGAGGGAGATGGTGGGATTTGTGTTTTTCTGACTTGATCGGAAAACTGAAACAGTAAGACTATCCGGGATAAGTTTGTGGAGGATGAGAAAGGAATATAGATTAAAATTGATGGCCTCATTTTTTTTTACGTTCATTCCGTCCAGTGGGAATAAAATCTGAAGCCCCACAGAATTTTGTCAGACTAATGAAGCGCAAACTCTTATAACTGCATAAAAGCTCCTTATTATATTTTGAACTGATTAATGAGAACCGGCATTGTTTCGAAGACTTGACCGCTACTGACATTGATTTAATGAAAATATGCACAGGTACATGTAAACTCCACTTGATCTCATTTTTTTCGACCAAGCAGCTGGAAACTATCACACTATGTGAGATGATATAATATTCATGATTCCATTTCATTATCATTATTCTGAACGAAATCACTTTCAATGGTTTCATTAAATGGCAGGTATGAGATTCAACTTCCTTACCTTTTCCAAACTATTCTTGTCAGATATGAGAAGAATGGAGATAAATATGGCATTTTAATAAAGGAAAAGCTTGTCTCACCAACAGAAAATGATTTCAAGCTGACACAAATCATGGTCTTTCATTGTTATATTTGATTAAATGTAAACATTAATTTGTCAAAATCGAACACCAATAGATATTCCTTTCATTTCCATAGAAGATTTCATCAGCTAATCAAAGACTTTTGTCTATAATTAAAAATTAAATAAAAAAAAGTAAGCTATAAAAATCCAGGTGAAAAATGAATTAGCAGCAATTTAAATGAGAAAAATCAGTCATGAATTTAGCAGTGAGTCAAATCATATTTCTATACGAATCAATATGCATTTGGAAAACCAGATGGGAGAAGAAGTCTCCCGCCACTATTCACTATACTTTGAACAATACCCCGAAGTATTCTGAACCGATAACAACGTTTCACAGCGATCTCAGTTGAAATTACTGCTACCCTTTTAAAATACATTGATATTCTAAAGTATAATGACATCCACTCCACTCCCAATTCAAACACTAAAACAATTACATTACTCCATCTGTTTGATAAAGAAAGGTTAACAGTAACTCATGATACGCTTATGATGGTTAGGAGAGTGTCCTTATAATGGATTGAATTAAGGGTAGTTTCATTTAAGATATCTAGATACCACCTCACTTCTCGAACGATGTAGACGGTGTCGGTATTAAAAGCCGTATGTCACATCTTAGATAGAAGAGAGATAATCTCGGAATAGGAATGGGGAAGAGACAGTGAAACGAAGTCGTGAATGAAATAAATGCGGTCAAAAAGAGGAATATAAAATACCACCCACTGGTTCAATCATCTACGATGTGCATACGTTACAATCTGAAAAGTGTTTCTATTACAATTCATCAGCAAAATACTAGTGTTTCAGTTCATATGCGAAGTATTTTCGTTATCATTCATCTGTGAAGTGCTTTTGCCACCATTCATCTAGGAAAAGTGTTACAATTTATTTACTATATAACGTTGCAATTCGTCAGATAAATAGTGTTACAAATAATCAGTGAAAAATTGTCAAAATTCACTAGTGAAATAGTGTTACTATACATCAACGAAGTAATGTTCAATTCATCAGCGAAATAGTGTAACAGTTCGTCGAGGAAATAGTGTTGCAATGCATCAGCAGAATAGTGTTCTAATTCATCAGAGAATTTTTTTTCTAATTTATTTACGAAGTAATTGTTACAATTCATCAATGAGGTACTCAAGAAGGCACGGTTATGTTGATATATATTTTGAGTTGATTAAATGTATAGTTAATCTCAGCCGAAAGTGTGGAAGAGACGTTGATTGGATGGTGTGAATCAAACAGATTTCAAGAATATGAAATGATCATTATTTGGAGTTTTAGTTAAGGAATTGTGTGGTCAGATCCCCACTCAAATAACTATTACACGAGACAAATCTAAGCATCTAATAATTCGTAGTAAGAAAATCAGCTTTCAAAGCATCGAAAAATTCATTCTTTGTAAAGCCGTAAAATGAAAATTCTCGAAGAGATTTTTAAGAGAAAATTATCATAAGTCAATGTCAAAACAGCGTTTGAAAAACAACGCCTGATTACGTAAAATTTCAGGGAAAAAAAGGATAATAACGAGATTGTAATGTAATTTCATTACTAAAATGTTTTGGTCATTGTGAAATGAATTTATGAAATTGAACTACTATGACTTAGTGATGATAATTTGAGTTTCTCAGTTTCTAATAGATTTAAGAGCTCTTGCCTGCATTTGTGTAAATGGAAGACGAGGCACTGCAACAGTTATTACAAAATATAATAGTATCATATCCTGCAGTTTAACCTGAGTTGAAAAGTTCCCCTGTGTTTGGAGTAAAAAAAAAATGTTCTTCGTTGTTTATTGCCAGGAGCAATAAAGGCGGTGGAAAAATTATGACTGTAATATTCCACATGATTTTAGCAATGCAAATGTTAACAGCTAATGTCTCCGTTATAATTTGCATTTACTTATCATAATTCCAATTCCTTTTTTATATATATATTTTTTATTCCCTATATGAAAATTTCTTATCTGCTCTTCACTTACGTGTCTCTTTCGAAGCTTCTCTTCCGTATTAAAGCCCATTTGTCGTCATGTAAATTGGTTTTATGAATACCGAATTTGCTTTACAGTGGCAGTGGTTTGTAAGACATAGTCTTAGTTTATGTTGAAGTTCCTCGTTGAACGAGTGGATTTCGCGGTATGCTACCAATCCGGTAGGCTGTAGTTCGATTCTCGGCTCGTGATAGAAATTCCTTTCTCGATATAATGTGGTTCGGATCCCACAATAAGCTGTAGGTCCCGTTGCTAGGTAACCAATTGGTTCCTAGCTACGTAAAAATATCTAATCTTTCAGGCCAGCCCTAGGAGAGCTGTTAATCAGTTCAGTGGTCGGTAAAACTAAAATATCCACTTAGTTTATGTTGGACACCCCGTATGCTTTTTTCGAATACAACACTGGTCTCTGCAACCTATTGTGACTACTGCACTTACTTTCTTCTCTTCCTTTTTCTTTTCTTTCAAAATTATCATAGGTCACTGAATTATCATAGGTCACATTTATCAAGTTCGTTATTAATGCCATTGGCAGATTCGATCAGTGATCCAGTTTCTAAGATTTTTCTGTTTCTAAGATTTTTTTTTTCTAGCTTATCACTAGTTCTTACATTTTATTCAATCCAAGGGCTTTCATTTGTAGTGAACGCTGACAATCTTAGGTCGACCTTTGAGAAACTTTAATGATGCCCAAGTTTGTATATTCAATTGCTTCTTGCTGAAGAATTATTAACTGGAAGTACATTCAAGTTCCAACATTTGTTGAGAATAGTGCGTTGTGCAATTTACGACTTTGCATAAGACCTTCGGTCGGTACTACGAGCACAAATCCTCTGGCTTTTATTTCCTTGCATAGAACACTCACTGGTTTGTCTCGTATGTTACTGGTTAGCAAAGCTCGTTTGGTCTGGAATATCTTCAGTCTCTTGATTATCTTTGTTATCTTTAAAGATCTAGAAACCTATTCCTGTTCTATATATATCATATATATATATATATATATATATATATATATATATATAATATATATATATATTATATATATATATATATATATATATATATATATATAACATATATAACATATATATATATATATATATATATATATATATAATACTAAACGTCATCACTTTCAAGTTCTAGTCCTCCCATTATTGAGTCTAAGCCTTGACGGTTGCTAGAGCATATATCCTTTGTGAAATAATTGTCATGTCAATTAAGGAATAGAATATTATATAACTAAAGAGAAATAAGGTTAAAGATGGTAGTTATCACTTTAAACTATAACGTGACAGGTATACCGTCAACTGCTTTCAATCCTGAAATCCATTAAGAAGGAAGGGACGTGATAAACGTCCCAGGTGCTGGCAACACCATTTCTCTCAGGGACATTCCAAAACTTTTGCGAATAATAATGAATTAAGTAGAATGTACCTATTTGTCAAGAAATGCAATAAAAGATTGAAAATAAAAATGGACGCAAGACAAGTTGTAAACCAATAACTTCTGCATTGTCGGAAGGCTTAACATTGTCCACCTTGTGTTCTAGTACGCTTATTACTTAAACTAATTAGTTAATAGCGATTGAGAAGTGTTAAGCTGTCTTAGAGCAAAACGGTGCCTCAACGCAACACAAACAGTTGTTTAGTAAACACGCACAACACAAACACGCACACACACACACACACACACCTCGAATATGAGTTAGGTTCTTTAACAATATATAAAATAAAATCCCTACCAACGCAAGGTGTTTGTGGGAGAAGCAGATAGCTAGAGATAGCGACAATAAAATCGTACACTATCATTTGGTTATAAAATCATCTCTAAAATATTGTCAATAATGCGATAACTTTCAAAATTACATTTCTGCAAAATCTACCATCTAGAGCGTATTATAAGGAATTTTGTTTGTTTACGGATTTATTAATAAGTGTGAATATCAAAATACTTCTTGTAAAATGGTGAGAGAGAGAGAGAGAGAGAGAGAGAGAGAGAGAGAGAGAGAGAGAGAGAGAGTAGGTAGGTTTGAAGGGGAGGGGAGGGGGTGGAAACTATACCGTACACTGCCTTCCATGTTACAACTATGAAATATAAATGTATTGCTGCTCTGTCCAGAACGATCCATTCTTTTTATTTGCTATTTTTTCCTTACTGGCAATTATACCAATGACATTAGTCAAGCTGTGCAAGAATCTTGCAACTGAGCATGGAGTTAATGCCCGTAGGAGGCCGAAAGCAATAAGCTTAAGTGGAAAGAGAAATGTAGATTTTATTGTATATGCCAATGGCAGCCATCACAGTTTGAACTGTTTGAAGCAATTCATTTTGCTTTTGATCGCAATGAATTCAAATCCAGAATTGTTACCCACTCAGAAAATACAGTAAGTCGACCATCTCTTCCATTCTGTGACACTATATAGGTCAAGTTAAGGCAGTGAAGCAATTGCCTTTATCTTTAGTCAGCCAGTTTAAGTTATTTTACGATTCAGAAGACTAAGAAATTCTCATCATTACTGAATACTCAAGGAAGAATTTATCTTCACTTGACAGAAACATTGCATTAAGATATATATTTTATTTTATTGAAACAAATAGCAGACTCTTTTTTGTGATCATTTTTCACTTCGAAGAAATATGTCATTCCATCTTGAATCATGAACGAACATATTTCTTAGTTATTCAACGGATAAATTACAGGAAATAGTATCTCAGTATAATGTAGTAAAGGCAAGGAATCTTAGTCATCTGCTGGGAGTATTAAAAATTTGAAAGAAATGAAAGATAATCATGACTCAACATTGATAAAAGGTCCCACAATTTTCTAGGCTAACAGAAACCTCTGCTCAGCTATAGTAAAGAGAAATGCTACTAAAGGCGACTACCAATGAAGCAAAGTTCATCGAATAGCAAGCATTCTAACGCGCGTGAAAGTGCAGGAAAAGTATCCACTGGTCATTTTTTCCTTTTGTGTGAAAATCGCAACTTCTTTTTCGAAAAGCTCGGATCACGAATGCAATAAGAGGAATGCAAATGGATTCTTTCTGGAATAACTCTCGCAAGGTAAACACTGAGATGGTGTCTTCTTTCTCTCTCTCTCTCTCTCTCTCTCTCTCTTACAAAGACAACACATGGTACACGGTACACGCACAACTAAAAATATTATATTTATTTGTCGTTGTCCGCGTAAAAAATAATGAAGAGGAAGGAGATGGGGAAAGAGGAGGGAGAGGCGAGGGGAGGGGAGAGTGAATGGGGAAGGGTATGGGGAAGGTGGAGGGGATTTGAGGGGAAGGGTGAGGGAAGGGGGAGAGGAGCTGAGGGGAGAGTGAAGGGGAGGGGGATGGGGAAAGAGGAGGGAGAGGCGAGGGGAGGGAAGAGGGAAGAGACGGAAGCCCCAAAATCCTCTTGGATTTCCAGTGTGGATTCAGACGCAAAAACAAAACAGAGTTTCAGTATTCTATGGGTTCCTCTCGATCTCTAATCGTATTAGACTCAATTAATTATAAGTAGAAATTGAGCTTTTAACGATGATCCTTCCTGTCTTGGAATTGCGAATGGATTTACTTTAAAAGGCAGTCAGCCCCTGCTACCGATCATCATCAAAGTTGCTTTACGTTATATGTTAAAGCCAGTGGAAAAAGGAATTGTGCGTACTGTTCCTTGGTAGTCCTGAATTATATGGACATCACTAGAAACGAAGTCAGTTCCGCTAAAAAATATTAATGATGATAATAATTAATAAAATAAAATAACCAACAAATAAACTCTGGAATTGCAGCTCCCAAAGAAGACGATATTAAAAGGCATTATTTTCCAAGTGACCTCCCATGTGAGATATTTTTAATTCATTCCATAGAATCGAGGTTTTAGAAGGAAAAATGTAAGTATGCATTCAAACACTATGAACTGAATAAAGAATAATTGCTATAGTAGATTCACATCAGTCGTGTATTTGATGTCTTGGCCAGTCCTTACGACGCTCCTGATTGGCTGTTGATAAGCCAGTCACAGGGCTGGAAACTCTCAGTCTCTCTCGAGAGTTCATAAAGGGAGGATGTATGTTCCACCTCTCCTGAGGGAAGCTTTTGAAAGACGAATCCCTCAGGAGAGGTGGAACATACATCCTGACTATGTGAACTCTTGAGAGAGACTGAGAGTTTCCCGCCCCGTGATTGGCTTATCAACAGCCAATGAGGAGCGTCGTAAGGGACTGGCCTAGACATCAGATGCACGTGTGATGTGAATCCACTATAGCAACTGTTTTAAATGAACTTAATATTTCTTTTTCAAGAATATCAATTCCTTACTTGACTGGATACTCGACGAATGTTAGAGAATCCAAGAGTAGCTGAAAGAAAATGAGTTAACATAGTGACTATAAAATTCTAGTGAGTGCTTGTTTATAAAGCCGGAATATATCTTTAGAAATATTGTATGTTGTGACACTGTCCACTCTGCGTTTCATGTTTAATAAACATAAAAGATTCATTGTATTAGTGTAATCTTTGTATATTTACCACGATGAATATATATATATATATATATATATATATATATATATATATATATATATATATAGATATATATATATATATATATATATATATATATATATATATATATATATATATATATATAAATATATTTATATATA
>NC_061110.1:100430923-100435923 GCF_015104395.2 Macrobrachium nipponense
ATTAAAATATCAGCAATAAATGTAATAATGACAAAAACTGCAGATGACATCTTGCCAGTACAGAGATTAAGTCCTTTAGGGGACAAAGGCCTCCTTTTCCCATCTTTCCCACAATTTAGATCTTCTTCTTGCTTCACTCTTAGGATGGCTTTGTATGAGCGAGTTGCTGCTGTTTCTCACTCGGGTTACCAGACTGGACATTGTTCGCCTAACAATGATTTTTAAATTGTCCAGGTGGTTTTCTATGAACATCTGTGTGGCGGAGTGGTAGCGGGGAGTGTTTGTGAGGCGTCTCAGAATGTCATTGTGCACAACGGTGATGCGTCTCATGGTCTCTCGGGTATAGTTCGTCCAGAGGAAACACCCATAGATACTGTAGCAGTACGAGCGGAATAGCAGCAGTTTCACGTCTCGGTGACAGAAGGCAAACCTCCTTGCAATCATGTTGCCAGCTGCACATAGTTTACGACGCCTCTGTTCAATGTCTGCAGTATCTTTTAGGTCGTCGGTGATAATGTGACCCAAATACGGAAATTCGTGCACAAATTCCAGCCGATGGTTTCCGAGGAAAATTTGAGGTTCTGCAATATGCTTAAGCGATCTCGGGAGCAGCGACATGCATTGGGTCTTGGTTTCGTTGTAGATTATATCAAATTCCTCTGCATATTGGCGGCAGGTGTCGATGAGTCGTTGGAGACCTTGCGCTGATGGGAAATCAGAACCATATCGTCGGCGTAACAGAGGTTGTTTATAGTTGTTTCATTGACGGTGCATCCGATGGGAGCGAGTTTCAGTTTGACATTCAAGGCATCTGTGTACGTATTAAACAGGTATGGAGAGAGAATGCTCCTTGCTGAAGCCCGTTTAGGGAGCCGAAAGTGTAAGATAATACGTTACCACCATTTGACACAGAATTGCGTGTGGAGAACCTGCAATGTAAAATGCCAATTAGATACAGGGGTGTGCCCCTTTTATGCAGCTTCAGGAAGAGCTTCAGGTAGTTTACTCTGTCAAATGCTTTTCACATCTACAAAACAAAGGAAAACAGGAGTTGCTGATGATAGGTAGTAGTTCAGCAATTCTTTCAGTATGTAGATGCAGGTGTCGGTTGAGTGGTTTGCTTTAAACCCGAACTGGTTGTCAGTGGTGTGTAGAAAGGGGAGAAGTCTCACTAGAAGAAAACAGACAACGTATCTTTCGATGCGATCGTTGTGATTACAATCGGCCGGTAGTTGCCAGGGTCAGCTGCATCCTTTAGCTTGTTTTGATTAATGGTATCAAGTGAACTAAGTAGGGTAGTCTGGAAGAAACCGTGAATTATGCACGCATTGAATAGGGCAGCTAGCAAAATGTAAATTATCGGATGGCAGAGTTTGAAGGCCTCTGCAGGAAGACCATCACAGCCAGGCGATTTATTATTAGGTAGGCTGTTTATGGCATCGCTGATGTTACCTGCAAAATACGGTCTGCAAAATGAAATGAATGTTGTCAGTAAGGAGGTTATCTACATCCCTTCGGGAATCTTCATCATTTATGCAATTCAGGATATTGTTGAAGTGATCGCCCCACATACTTGCAAGAGCTTCGTCTCCGACTGCTTCCCCTACTCTCTGTGATAGCTTTTTAGTTTTGGGATTAAAGACTGGATATCTTTCCAAAGACGAGGATAATAACCAGATTCTAAGTTTCTAGACATTGCATCGGCTCTTAGTTGTTTTTCATTTAACCTGCAGTGCTTAAGAGCAAGTTTTGAACTGCGCTCTCGCCTGTCTCATTAGCAATGCAGTGTGCCCTTCCCTGGGGCTACCCATTTTGACTCCACAGTAAAACATTTTACTCGTGGAGTATGTATACAGATCTTTAACCAAGTCATTCCAACCAGGTATATTACGAGAATTACTTTGCCGAAATCTGTAGGCAGTCCTGCCCGAAGCAAGCAAAGCGGAGATTATGTTCGAATAGAATTCATTCAGATCCCTCTTGTGGTGGTCATTTCTACAATTTATGTTAGTACAAAGTAAGGCGTCTGCGGTTGAACTATTGACCGCAACCTGGTTTCCGTGGTCGCCCTAAAGTAATCTGGTTTTTCTGTTGGTTTTTAAAATCCCAGATTACCGCTGGTGGGCAATCAGTTAGGGGGTCACGGTATGGGAGGTATGGGGTACTGATGACACCTGTAATGGGATGTGATCGTAGCCCGTTGCAAGATCATAGCGAATATTGCAGGTCATAATAGAATCATGAAGTTGTGATGTGATGCAGTGGTCAGCCAGGAAGTTTTTAATAGCGTCCGCTCTATTATGTACATATGAATAGGAGGAGGGAGGAAGGAGCATTACATCACTAATTTGGAGAGCATGATTTTGACAGAAGCGAGTAAGTTCATTATAAAATTGTTTTGTGGGGTGAGAATTAAGGTCCCCGATTATGCAAATATGATCAGCAGGATAATCATGAATAATACTGTGTAACTCCCCTAGGATCATGCAGTAATGATCAAAGTTATTGTTATTTTCCCATGGCATATAAAACATTAATAATTAGGATTTTAGAGTTCCCTACTGTCACTTAAAGCCCCAGCAATCTGTCACTCCTGTATGTCATCACCTTTATCGTATTGTCTAACGTTTGTGCCACAGGAAAGAAAGGCCTCCTTTCGGGTGACCGGCTAGGATTTGATCTGTAACTTGCATCGATGAAGTCGAGAAGGTTCTGAAGTCTTCATGAATTGAATCGCATATGGCAAGGTCGTGTGGCCAGAGGAGCGTTTCTTGCAATGCAATGATGCCTTTGAAGTTTTTTGCAGAACATGTTTAGGAGAGGAATGTTCTGCTTGAGGCCAAAGATATTCCAAGAGATTATGTTTAATGTATCCATGGCTACTCACGAAGATGGGAGATGAATGCGCTGATTATTTGGGTGGAGGGGGGTTAGCCGGGGGAGTGGGCAGTCACTCGCCGTTGGGGGTTGACTGGCACTTGCGGTGGAAAGTAAGTTCCCCTGGGGGTGGTTGATCCCGGATTAGTTTGTATCTTGAAACTAATATATTAGGACCGAAATTCTTGCCTTTAAAGAACGTCGAGGTGTTGAAATAGGCAGGTAATCCTGTAAGCCACTTTATGTTTAATCCTGCATGGGAGTTCGTGAGAGATGAGTGGGTCGAGCAGTGAGAAACTTGACTCTCTCCACTATGGCATCTAGCGTCACCGATGAGCGCAGATTGTGAATTACTACGTGACATCTCTTCTCAGGTGTCGGGCGAGTGAAACACGAATGTTGGGCTCCGGTCCAGCGGCCAAACGGGAGGTTCTTCTCTTCTTTCTGCATTGTTTGTATCTGCCAGCCGCCAGATCCCTCATGATCAGTTTCATCTGCATCTACGAGGGGGGTGGGGGGGTGGGGGGTTGGGGGGGAGAGATAGGGGGTGGGGAGGATTACGAGGGCTTAGTAATCATCACCGGAGATATATCTTCCACCAGAGCACTGGGGAGGGAGAAGAGGTTGGGGGATCAACAGTCCCCTCGGAACGGGGCACTTCCGTGTTGCTGGGAGGCGAGGAAAAAACATGGATGCCGCATTCGTAGTAGTCTGGTGGCTATCTGTGCGATTGTCTATCGATCCCTGCACTCCTTTTTGATCGCATCCCAGATCCGTGTGAGGTTTTTGTTTCCACCGTTTTAAGGCTGTTTAGGGATTCCTGTAGTCCTTTGATCACGCCCCAGATTCTTGATAATTTATCATTTGTCTCCTCAATTTTTTCAGAGTTTTTTCCAATTATATCTGAGAGAGATTTTGCTGTTTTGAAGGCATTTTTTGCCGTGTGGTACACCGCAGGTAGGCTTAGGTCAGCAGGGCCCTTTGGAGGCAGGTTGTAAGGGTCATCGGCGTAGATTTCCACCGAGCAGGTCCTTAGCCACTTAGTGATATACGATATTTTTTTTGTGAGAGGACAAGTTCTTCGCGGATCGCTCCTTCAGAATGCTCTCTGGTATCAGATCTTTGCATTTCGTATATGCAACGTTGATTTCCTCATCGGAGAAGGCATCACTGACAGATTGTATAGCAGACTCGACGTCGGAACGGTTCGATTGGTATTGTAAATAGAAAAGACAATTGTTCGCAAGTACGGAACTTGTGTGTGGGGCACAGGCACCGGTAGTTGCCAGGGTCACTTGCGCAACGTTGGAAGTTGGTCGGGTGACATTTTTGCGGTAAGGAAGGGGTCAAGCACTAACACATACACTGCATTCTTTTACCCATTTCCCAGGACCAATAGGCCTCGAGTAGCTGTGATTTGAAAGATTTCTAAGGCACTGATTGGAGCAGAAAGAATATTAGAATAACTGCCGTTTGCACAACACTCTCCGGCTTACACGCCGGGTATTACGTGGAGACACTATTAACACATTGCTTACTATAAGATGTAATCACCAAGGGCGAAAAACCCTTCTTTCTGTGAAGAAACGCGAGAGAGACCTCCAACACGCCGCACCCCACACAATAGTGGCATTTACTAGTGTTATTTTTGTACATGTTAGTAAGAACAATCATGCTATTAACTGGGAAGGGGCAAAAAAGCTTGTGTCAAAGAAATATCATTGAATCTAGTTTTATAAAAGAAAGTTACAACAATAATATGAACATCAGTCATGGAATGTATAAACTTGATCCTTTAATATCAAAAGAAATTTGTAAACTGTTTAAATTTTAAGGTAGGCAGTAGAGATGTATGGAAATAGGATTATCATAATTGTAAACACAGAAAGGGGTCAGTAGTGGTAATGAGATTTCCAACCCCGCCTCCCTGACACCTGTCAGGTGTGGACTTGTCTCCTTCAGGGGTATCCTAATCGGTACTAGTAGCTTGAGAATTTATTGTGAATATTAGCCAAATGATTTTTGAAAGCTACTCCTTCCTTGACACCTGCTGATGGGTGATCTGCAGTCTCAAACGGTTGTGTGTATGTTCGTCAGTACTGTCTCTGTAGTATATATACTTG
>NC_061110.1:100440923-100454454 GCF_015104395.2 Macrobrachium nipponense
TTTTATCCTTTTTTTTCTAGTACCTTCTCTCAGTTTCACCCCTGACTCTTGCCATTTCCTTCTCTCCCCTTTTCTTGCTTTTGTCTTCGTCCTCGGACTATTGAGTTTCCTCCCTTTCTCTCAATGGCACCTCTCGCTTTCTTTTCGTTGCTTTAGTGCCCAACGTTCTATTCCTGCTCTCACCTTTCAAAGGCATGTTGTCGACAGCCTCTGCCCAGTAGAATATGTAACATCGACTTTTACGGGAAGTAAAAACTAATTTATCGAATAAAAACCAGAAAAATTCACAGTAGCTCTGAAGATTTTTTTTTTTTTTTATCGAATAGCCAGCCTCTGCCCAGTAGAATATGTAACATCTACTTTTAGGGGGAAGGTTAAAAACTCATTTTTCAAATTAAAAAAATTAACAATAGCTTTGAAGTGTTTTTTTTTTTCTGCTTGATCAAATGGCCAGCCTCTGCCCAGTAGAATATGTAACATCGACTTTTAGGGGGGAAGGTAAAAACTCATTTTTCAAATAGAAAAAAAATTCACAGTAGCCTTGAGGTTTTTTTTTTCTTGTCTGCTTGATCAAATGGCCAGCCTCTACCCAATAGAATATGTAACATCTAGATTTGTTTTTTGTTTGTTGGTTTTTTGTTTTTGTTTTTTTTTTTTTTTTTGTCTGATGATTAAATGGCACGTTCAACCTGCCCTTTGCAAGCAACCGCTAATGAAATATTTTCGAGTTTTTTTAGGAAATGTACTGCATATAGAATATTAGTTCGATTTTTCGTATACGAGAGAGAGAGAGAGAGAGAGAGAGAGAGAGAGAGAGAGAGAGAGAATATGGTGTGCATGGACGAACAAGGTGTTTGTGTAGGTGTGTGTGTGTGTGTGTGTGTTAGAAGGATAAATGAGAAGATGCCTTTCTATGGAGGAGATTGATAGTGGAAAGATTGGAATTCTTACGCAGTAAGGAGAGAGAGAGAGAGAGAGAGAGAGAGAGAGAGAGAGAGAGAGAGAGAGAAAGAGGGAATATGGTGTGCATGGACGAACAAAGTGTTTGTGTAGGTGTGTGTGTGTGTGCGTGTGTTAGAAGGATAAATGAGAAGATTCCTTTCTATGGAGGAGATTGATAGTGGAAAGATTGGAATTCTTACGCAGTAAGGAGAGAGAGAGAGAGAGAGAGAGAGAGAGAGAGAGAGAGAGAGAGAGAGAGAGTCTACGCTTACCCACCGAGAAATCATCTCGGCTTTTGCATATCTTGTCGGAGGCCTTCCCGAAAGGAGGCCATTTTAATTCATCTCATTACATTCGTGATGTAACCATTTCGTGAAGGGAATTGTGATTTTTAAATATCCAGGAGTGGATAGAGGAATAAAAAGAAGACCAATGCAAACTTTTCATACGTTTCAGTGCGATTTGGAGTGCTTTGTATTCAAAGAAACTTCATGTTTTATGACTGGGACCTTTGTATTATTTATTTTCATTCATGTTCTGGTGGAGTTTTTTTTTACTCGTCAGAAATTTACGTTGCGTCTGATGTCAAGTACATTTTACAAACATTGGCTTTCCGGTAATGAACATTTTTTTTCTATTTTCCTTTGTGGTAGAAGAGTCAGGATGTTTCATTTTTCATTCTATCGCGTATTCAGCTGATTATACCGTCGATGTTCTCTGATGACGAAATTTGACATTTCACTCTTTTCTCAATGGTAAAAGAATTACTTTTCAAGTATTTAGGCTGGTTCCTGCTTCCCACATGATAAATTAGTTTTTCTGTATTTTTTTTTATACATGTAATACCTAAAGAAAATGACTAAGTAATAGTTGCAATATCATAAGGATAGTGCATGATACAGTATTTCTTTAAAAAATGGAATACCTAAAAATGATGAATAAATTATTGTGACATAAGAAAAATGATTAAGTAATTGGTGCAATATCATAAACATAGTGTATGATACAGTATTTCTTGAAACGTGGAATACCTAAATATGATGAATAAATCGTTGTGACATCGTCTTTGTGACATTCCTCCTCAAGTGTCTTTCTTGTATTTGCACAACTACGAATCAAGTCTCCCTCCTAATACCTTTTATTCAAGTGGGTATTTTTCTCCCCACTCTTGTCGTGCCCAGGGGGAACGGCGTTCATAATGTTGACATTACCACGTATCGTTTAATTTCCTCAGTGTGGAATAAATAACTCTTCCAAACTTTCTCTTTCTCCCGTTATAATTACCTTATATAATACAGTCACTCAATTAAGTTCATGGATGTCTCCGGGCATAAAGCTGAATTGCATCCAACCCCTTTCTGAACAGCGGGTCTGTACAGTGACGTAAGTCGGGCACACACACATCGGAACTTGATACAACAGAGTTAGGTAGTTGAACATTTGGCCAGTTTCGCACTACCAGACACCTGTCATCCATACGGTAACTACATCAAATCCCGGACTTTCTATCTCGTCATTGTCCTAATTACTGACCAAACTTCGATAATCGTGAAATGGTCTGTTAATACATTCCGGGTTTCTTAAGCCTGTTGTATTTTTTTTCTGTTGTTATTGTTGATTCATCTTTCATTTTAAAAGGTATAAATCTAACTGTTTTCCGCTGTTGATATTTCTATAGTATTTATAATAGCTACTCCTTGCCTATGTAGTCTTTGTCAGCATTAACCAAGGGTTTTTAGTGTCAAATAGAAAAGTGAATAAACGGTATAATTAGCCTCGAAACAGCCCAAAATAATTTATTGATTCTCTTTTTACACTGCAAGACCAACGCATTTAAAATTAGGACAGCGGAAGAAATGAGATAAATTACATCTTCTTACGAGCGTAGGTGAACAATCCCTCGGTGAGGTTTTTACCTAATTAGCAAGAGTTTTTCGATTTTATGAATGACAGATCGTTATCTTAGGAAAATAACAAGCGTCTGAAACGAAGCATGGCTTGTATAATGAGGGAGATGGTGGGATTTGTGTTTTTCTTTCTTGATCGGACACTGAAACAGTAAGAATATCCGGGATAAGTTTGTGGAGGATGAGAAAGGAATATAGATTAAAATTGATGGCCTAATAAAAATTTTTTTTTTTTTTTACGTTCATTCCGTCCAGTGGGAATAAAATCTGAAGCCCCACAGAATATTGTCAGACTAATGAAGTGCAAACTCTTATAACTGCATAAAAGCTCCTTATTATATTTTGAACTGATTAATGAGAACCGGCATTGTTTCGAAGGCTTGACCTCTACTGACATTGATTTAATGAAAATATGCATAGGTACATGTAAACTCCACTTGATCTCATTTTTTTCGACCAAGCAGCTGGAACATCTACCACACTATGTGAGATGATAATATTCATGACTCCATTTCATTATCATTATTCTGAACAAAATCACTTTCAATGGTTTCATTAAATGGCAGGTATGAGATTCCACTTCCTTACCTTTTCCAAACTATTCTTGTCAGATATGAGAAGAATGGAGATAAATAGGGCAATTTAATAAAGGAAAATCTTGTCTCACCAACAGAAAAAGATTTCAAGCTGGCACAAGTCAGGGTCTTTCATTGTTATATTTGATTAAATGTAAACATTAATTTTTTCAAAATCGAACACTAATAGATTATACCTTCATTTCCATAGCAGATTTCATCAGACCAATCAAAGACTGATGTCTATAATAAAAAAAATAAATGAAAAGTAAGCTATAAAAAATTCAGTTGCATATGTTACAGATGAAAAATGAATTAGCAGCAATTTTAAATGAGAAAAATCAGTCATGAATTTAGCAGTGAGTCAAATCATATTTCTATACGAATCAATATGCATTTGGAAAACCAGATGGGAGAAGAAGTCTCCCGCCACTATTCACTATACTTTGAACAATACCCCGAAGTATTCTGAATCGATAACAACTTTTCACAGCGATCTCAGTTAAAAATACTTCTACCCTTTTAAAATGCATTGATATCTAAAGTATATTGACAACCACTCCGCTCCCAATTCAAACACTAAAATAATTACATTCCTCCCATCTGTTTGCTAAAGAAAGGTTAACCAGTAACTCATGCTACGATCTCATGATGGTTAGGAGAGTGTCCTTATAATGGATTGAATTAAGGGTAGTTTCATTTAAGATATATCTAGATACCAACCTCACTTCTCGAACGATGTAGACGGTGTCGGTATTAAGCGTTTGTCACATCAGATAGATAGGAGAGATAGTCTTCAGAATAGGAATGGGAAGAACAAGAAACAGTGAAACGAAGTCGTGAATGAAATAAATGCGGTCAAAAAGAGGAATATAAAATACCACCCACTGTGTTAATCATCTACGATGTACATACGTTACAATCTGAAAAGTGTTTCTATTACCAAATTCATCAGCAAAATACTAGTGTTGCAGTTCATATGTGAAGTATTTTCGTTATCATTCATCTGTGAAGTGCTTTCGCCACAATTCATCTAGGAAAAGTGTTTACAATTTATTTACTATATAACGTTACAATTCGTCAGATAAATAGTGTTACAAATAATCAGTGAAAAATTTGCAAAATTCATTAGTGAAACAGTGTGACTATGTAAGTGATTACATAATGAAATATGGAATGTATTCCATATATATAAAAGACTAAAACTAAAGAGGTCAACCAGATTGCTTCCAGGAATGTGATCAGACCAGAGACGATAAAGATGACGTATACAACAAAGTAGGCTAAGATAACATGCCGTCACCTGTAGTCATTCATTTGTTTATAAACTTTAGTCCAAGCTTCCTGCTTGAGACAACTACCGCGACCTATAATTCAAAGGGCTTACGTGATCTGTAGTGTGTCTCATTTTGTATGTATGTTCATATGTTCGAGCTACTGTCTGCTTCCTTTATGACTTGTAACCGAGATGGTAGTGGGAACAGAATAGAGTTAGCCATCATCATTGGCAGACCTGTACCTCTTTACCTAAGTTTCATCATGTAGAACAGAATTAGCCATCATCATTGGCAGAAGCGATCAAGCTATCGTCATTAGAAGACCTGTACAATCCGACCTGATCTTCACCATGTAATCTCAGAGAATATAAGTATATACTTCGTGTTTTCTACTAAGAACCTCACATAAGAAAGAAATCATCATGAGTTTAACACATCGTCGTCATAACCAAAGAAGATAATACCGACTTCGTAAGTGATCTACAAACCCCAAGACACTCCAATGAATATGGAAGTGCAATACCAACCGACTTAGCGTAAGATTATCGCAAGTCTAACATTACCTCTTAGGGCGCCCTCATTATACAGGCAACAGCCCTAATATTGGTGGCTGATTACCAGAAAAACTCTACAACGTCTTCTGAAGAAAAACCAGAATAATGAAGTATCATATCAGAAGTCTACGACGACGAAGCACATATTCTTCAAGCAACTTAGTATCATCTTTTAGTGAGCAACTTCGGAAAAACAACAAGAACTCTTCAACGACGACGAAAGCAAGAGATTCTTCAAGCAACTTAGTATCATCGTTTAGTGAGCGTTTTCAGTAGTGAATAACTTCAAGAAACAAACCCGACGTGTCCTTTTCCAACAGCAACGCAAGCTTCGTCTCTTTTTTTTTTGGTCTGATTGATTAAATGGCACGTTCAACCTGCCCTTTTGCAAGCAACGCTAATGAAATATTTTCAGTTTTTTTATGGAAATGTATCTGCATATAGAATATAGTTCGATTTTTCGTATACAAGAGAGAGAGAGAGAGAGAGAGAGAGAGAGAGAGAGAGAATATGGTGTGCATGGACGAACAAGGTGTTTGTGTAGGTGTGTGTGTATGTGTTAGAAGGATAAATGAGAAGATGCCTTTCTATGGAGGAGATTGATAGTGGAAAGATTGGAATTCTTACGCAGTAAGGAGAGAGAGAGAGAGAGAGAGAGAGAGAGAGAGAGAGAGAGAGAGAAAGAGGGAATATGGTGTGCATGGACGAACAAAGTGTTTGTGTATGGTGTGTGTGTGTGTGTGGGTGTGAAGATAAATGAAAGAAGATTCCTTTCTATGGAGGAGATTGATAGTGGAAAGATTGGAATTCTTACGCAGTAAGGAGAGAGAGAGAGAGAGAGAGAGAGAGAGAGAGAGAGTCTACGCTTACCCACCGAGAAATCATCTCGGCTTTTGCATATCTTGTCGGAGGCCTTCCCGAAAGGAGGCCATTTCAATTCATCTCATTACATTCGTGATGTAACCATTTCGTGAAGGGAATTGTGATTTTTAAATATCCAGGAGTGGATAGAGGAATAAAAAGAAGACCAATGCAAACTTTTCATACGTTTCAGTGCGATTTGGAGTGCTTTGTATTCAAAGAACTTCATGTTTTATGACTGGGACCTTTTGTATTATTTTATTTTCATTCATGTTCTGGTGGAGTTTTTTTTTACTCGTCAGAAATTTACGTTGCGTCTTATGTCAAGTACATTTTACAAACATTGGCTTTCCGGTAATGAACATTTTTTTTCTATTTTCCTTTGTGGTAGAAGAGTCAGGATGTTTCATTTTTCATTCTATCGCGTATTCAGCTGATTATACCGTCGATGTTCTCTGATGACGAAATTTGACATTTCACTCTTTTCTCAATGGTAAAAGAATTACTTTTCAAGTATTTAGGCTGGTTCCTGCTTCCCATATGATAAATTAGTTTTTCTGTATTTTTTTTTATACATGTAATACCTGAAGAAAATGACTAAGTAATAGTTGCAATATCATAAGGATAGTGCATGATACAGTATTTCTTAAAAAAATGGAATACCTAAAAATGATGAATAAATTATTGTGACATAAGAAAAATGATTAAGTAATTGGTGCAATATCATAAACATAGTGTATGATACAGTATTTCTTGAAACGTGGAATCTCAGAGAATATAAGTATTTTTATACTTCGTGTTTTCTACTAAAAACCTCACATAAGAAAGAAATCATTATGAGTTTAACACATCGTCGTCATAACCAAAGAAGATAATACCGACTTCGTAAGTGATCTACAAACCCCAAGACACTCCAATGAATATGGAAGTGCAATACCAACCGACTTAGCGTAAGATTATCACAAGTCTAACATTACCTCATAGGGCGCCTCATTATACGAGGCAACAGCCCTAATATTGGTGGCAGATTACCAGAAAAACTCTACAACGTCTTCTGAAGAAAAACCAGAATAATGAAGTATCATATCAGAAGTCTACGACGACGAAAGCAACATATTCTTCAAGCAACTTAGTATCATCGTTTAGTGAGCAACTTCAGAAAACAACAAGAACTCTTCAACGACGACGAAAGCAAGAGATTCTTCAAGCAACTTAGTATCATCGTTTAGTGAGCGTTTTCAGTAGTGAATAACTTCAAGCAAAGAAATCAAAACCCGACGTGTCCTTTCTACAGCAACGCAAGCTTCGTCTCTCATTAGAATCATTCAAGAAAACATTGTTAGTGAGCGTTTCGGCACTTTCAAGAAACCAAACCGAACGCAGTCTGCAGCAATCGGATCTCAAGGGCTCGAATCATAACCAAACAACGCGCACTGGGGGGAAAACTGAAGCCAAACCATGGTCATCCGCTAAAAACAGAAGGAGGACCAAGGCCGTGTGTCATTATCGGAACACCGTGACTTCCCACAAAAGCAAGCTAAGTACAATTTTTTGTTTTTTATTCATTTGGAGTAACTGAGGTGTTTCCTTTGCAGGTCGAATTTCGTTATTCCTGTGGCTGAAGTTACGAGACATTCCTTAATCTTACTTTCGTACAGAAATTATCTACATCATTGAGATTTCGCTACTGCGAGTTTTTTATCTTTGAGTTTCTGTTTCCAGAAGTTCTACTGATATATCATAATCATATACTGTGTTAATTTTATCATTTTGGGTGATTATTAATCCTTTACGTAACAAATCATATTAAACAGTGAATATGCGTTTATGCAGTGGACGTCTGTATTTATACAGATGCATGGATAGGGTCGTTAGGCACCGTAGTGATTAGACACACAAAACAAGTGGAACACCCGTACAAATCTAGATAAATTAGAGGTAACACTATTTCGGGTCATGACAATAAAATGCTCCTGTGCAAGGTCCTGATCGCAGTTTTAGGCCTTGAGTTTTTTCAGTTATATAAAATATCGAACCTCAATGACTCAACATAACTTTAAAATATGGCTAGATTACAAGGAATAACATGGTCTATAAAAAACACTTTCATTAGGCTAAATGCACTGACCAGGATCCCTCACTATTTCAAATTTTAGCAAAGAATGAAGTAAACAACAGCAAGTACAAACAGTTAATATTGAATGCAGTAGAGATAACTTGTCTTAATAGTAATCGCTCAACTCCTAATAGTTCGTCATTCATACGTTCTTTGCTTTATACGTAACCAACCACAGAATGCTAAAAACACACAATACGTTGCCGATGGTAAACAGTATCCCTAAATATCAGAATCAAACAAGCAGACTCGGTTTACTGTGTCATCTAGTCAGAGGGTCAGGGTCAGTCAAATCTGCCGAGTGTAGCAAGCAAAGCACATTCCAATAAGCGAGTCTAGCAGAGTGGGGAAAAGCGATGTTGGATCATACATGCCAATACCTTTTTGAATTAAAAAGGAATTTCCCTATGAATCACACGACCGTATCAAGTAATCAGAGCAGGTTCTCGTTTTTTTTTGATACATAAGTTATTATAAGTAGTGGTGGATTAAGCCCGACTGTACGCGCCGTAAAAATTAGAATATCTTGTTTTATCCTTTAGTACACGTAATATCCTGTATTTACGGGACTCACCGTCTGTTGTTCGAACTTCCCTAATGAGAAGTCCGGATAAGCGAGCGCTTACAGATACCTCTATAGTTATAAAAAACATTGATCTGTATCTAGTGTAATTGTAAGATATCCATCTAGGGGTATACAAAATATTATCTTACCTCCTGCAAAATAAGGCGTGTTTATAAAAGGAAAATTCTATAAACCTTCAAACATATTAAAATCCGTTTTGAACAAAAAAAAGTGACAGTTAATCAAATAATAACTTATATAGAGGAACTACACATTTGTCTCATAAATCGTAACATTGTTCAAATGACCCAACAGAATTCTCCCACAACCGCAGTCGCAGTTTGCACACAAAATCTCGAGAAGCATGCACCCTCGAATGTCTTAGTGCGTGTAAAAAGACCTTGCTGGGATCTGAAATTTTAATCCTTCCCGACACTCTAAAATATAACAATTTCCGCGAACAAAGCCCTAGACACGGTTGACTCGCAGCAACAAGTTAATCTAGTAATCCACAAAACCTATACATATCGTGGATACGGAAGTTATAGATATCGCATTTTTTTATTGTTGCTAATGTTTAATCATGCCCAATCAGTCGTAGATGAATCTCTCTTATACTCTATCTAAAGTAATATCTGTTAAAGTCATTCAAGCAGAGGTGTTTCAGCAGAAATTTTTTTTTTTTATCTTTTATTTGAATACCAAGTTTTAAAGTTCTCCATCTAGCAAGTGATCTCTGGGGAAAACGTATGTAATTTAACACAAAATACGGTCTAAGGACAAACATAAAGCTATATACGTACCTTCGTATAGACTCTCAATGAAATTTCAAAATAGAGATAAATGACGAAGTTGAAAAATGTTAGTAATAGGAGTCATTAGGAAATCAAATAAGCCCATATAATTTTTCCCTCAAACGTCATGCCATGAAAGATCGGACTTGGCGTATCTGCGTAGATTTCTGTCGCTTAAACAAGGAAACGACTCCCGATAGTTTCCAGTGCCATGTACCGACGACATCTTATCTCTGTTAGGTTAGAATAAATTTTTCACCAGCTTGGACTTACTTAAAGGCTTTTACCAGATACCATTACCTAAGTGATTGTAGTACCTCATACACCGTTTTCAGCACACTCAGGGGACATTATCAATTTTTACGTATGCCTCCGGCTTACGTTGCGCCCCAATTACAATATAGAGTTTGGAGACTTTTAGGGGATACCCTACATGCTTATATGGTTGGTCTTATAATCTTTTCTAAATACTTAGAAGTACATTCACATAAACTAGAGCTAGTGCTATAGAGACAAAGACAAATAATCTCAGAGTAAAATATCTAAATGTGAGTTTTTAAAAAACGAACATGTTTATCTAGGTTTCATGTGTCTAGTCAAGGTCTTAAAGTAGTCCATGGTAAGGTGTCGGCTATTCATAACTTCCGGTACCTATTAACATAAAAAGGGGATACAGCACTTTTGCGCTGTAGTGGGGGTATTACAAAATCGTATGTAAATATGTAACTCTTCAATCATGACAGCTCCTTTAACAGATCTTACGAAGAAGAGCGTAGATTATTATAGGTCTAAAAGCATCAACAGGCATTCGATATCTTAAAAGCGGAATAATGCAGCTCACAACTTAAAAACTTAAAAATCCCTGATTTAAATAAGGAATTTTTTTTTTATAGCAACAGACGCCTCAGACCAAGGGGTAAGAGGGGCTACTACTTCAGTAATATGAATAAACTTCTTTCCTATAGCTTTTTTTTATTCACGTAAACTAAAGCCCTCTGAAAGTAAATATGCAGTAATCTAGGCAAGGAAGGGCTAGGTATCGTTAACTCACTAGTACATTTTAAGTTCATAATCTACGGCTATCCTATTAAAGTCCTTACTGACCATAGGTCACTTACCAAGTTTTTCAAAGGCTTTGTTTTAATCACAGCCCCAAAAGGAATTCGGTGACATATGATCATTCAGGTTTTGGAGCCAAGTTAAGATATCTACCTGGGAAAGCAAATATCATAGCTTACGCATTATCCCACAATCCCGCACCATACTGCAAAGAACCATTAATTGGACTAAAAGATATAGAAACATCCGTGCATATTGTTAAACCGTATCTAAACAAAAGAAAATTCATTAACCCAAGAGATTGCGAGCATTGAATATCGGTCAGAGCGCAGAACTGTTACAAACTGAACAAAGCAAGAGTCAAACAGCGATAAGCAAAACAATAAACACTTCGAACGGAAACAAGGGTCAGCAGCAATAAGCAAAACAATAAACACTTCGAACGGAAACCCTAAAGCAAAGTATATTGTTTAAAGTATGTGTATCAGAATAATGTAATCCAATGTAATATTATATGTAGGTCCGTGACGAGGAAAACCGAAGAACACAGCAGGTGACTAATGACCAGGTAGTAGTAATCTATCTTTCATACCAATCGTCCTAAACTGGTTGCATTCCGTCATCCAGGGTTCTCTATTATGTCGCAGAAAGCAAATCACTGTTTTACTGGCCTACAATGCTTACAGATATAAAAAAGCACATAACTAATTGTCAACACTGTCATGAAAACACGGGACACACTAAGACACCTGTCAGTTTAAGGGCCTATCCTGTGCCAAATCAATCAATGAAAGAATACACGTAGAATTATTAACAGAATTACGAGTCTGACAGAGGAAATAAACACCTCTTAGTGTAATAGTTCCCCTTGACACGTTATATAGAATTAATAGCACTAAAAAACAAACACCGCAAATTGAGTGCGCTAGGAATATTTATGAGTGCTAAATCAGTAAACATGGAATTCAACACATGATAATCTGACTCAGGTGGTGTAAATCAATAATCTCCTTAAACCCCCTCCGTTGTGTGAATTTCTTTCCATTAAGAAAAACCAATAATATATTTTATCACCCAGAGTCAATCGGTTTGGTAGAATAACGGATAAATAAAAAAGTGTCAATGTCTTACGAGTTACATTCGTGATATTGGATCCGAACTGGATTATAGCGGTTCTCGCGGTTTTAAATACCTTCATCATTCATATCTTGTATCTGTAGAAATGATACCGCAAGTTAGCCTTATGCGGTAACGCCGCTAGAACACTTTTCCACATATTCAAGCCAACCATTAATTTATCAAATTAAATATAAAAATATATAAATAAATAAATATAAAATAAAATAAATATGGATACAAGTGTAGTCGATATAATACACTCCGTAAGAAGTCGGAAGGGTTACACAAATTATAACAAAAAAGGAATCACGATAATCAATAAGCAAAAACGTAACCATAGGTTAATTAAATACCAAATATATATACGTAAAGATTTTAACTCTAACTTAACGCTTTAGTAATGACAAATAAGATAAAAGTTCAAAAACATATCAAAACCCGGTGATTTATATTCGTAGTCAATGAAAAAAAAAATAATAATAAATAATAAAATAAAATAAAATAAAAGAGATTTTAAAGTCAGGAAGTCTAGAAGTGAAAAATGATAATCTATGCAAATAATCTTATTACAGGGCAAATAGTATATATAAAATTTGTATGGAAACCCTTTTCATTAGTGTTTTGAATAAGGAATATCTAATTTAACATAATTACATTTATTTACAATCATGCAGATTTCCAACATGAAACTAATATATTGTTCAATTTTGGTACTGTTTATTTTTCAGACATTCTTCTCGTGTGGGTCAAGTATTAAAAAACAAAAAATTTATACTAAAGTCGTATTTATTACAGCAAGTAACGTAACTCTTAGCTGGCTGAGAGCAATCTCCTGCCAGGACGACGTCATCATTCTGAAGGTGCATGGCGCATCTGCCGACTCATCATTGTTCTTTTTAACCTCAATAAACCGCTTGTGAAGCAGGTTGACTGGAGAGAGGAATGCTTAGCTCATGAACTTCACATGTGGTTCATGGGTCATGATGACATACATAGCCATAACCTATTCTTATCCCTGTGGACTTGCAATCATTTTAAAATTAATGAACAAAATAAGCAAATAGAATTTCTATAACATCAAAATGAATTAATTTTTTCTGAACCTCATAGACAATTAGAGTCAATAATTCAGCTTATGACATTGGTAAACAGACATTTAGAATTATCAAGTCATGGATATGAAAAATTTACTTGCAACATTAGCCTATGACAATTCAAGTAAATCACATTCATGGGAAAATGTCACATTTTCTTGGAAAACCCAAAGTTTATATAGAAATTAGTTACATAGTGGGCTCTTTCGTTGCATCTCTAGCCTATTAATAAAGTTTTAAAAATTAACCTCAGAGGATGCGCGCGAGAAATTTGAATATGAAACCTTTGTTAGGGGCACATAGGATCGGATTTTATCACTCTTAATTTCAGTAACATAGAGAAATACAGAATCATGATTAATATTCTCTTTGACTCTTATGTGGCCTGGCAATCTTACAAATAGCTCCGTTTTCCACTTCTTTGTCTAGTAACTTACTATCAGTAATATCGAATTTTCTTTGGGATTCGTATTGATATCTGTTTTTATTTTTATAATTATGGATATTTTTACAGTCATCATAGACCTGGATAGGTTCACTCATTGTTAATGCCATGGATAAAAAAGTATGTACAGCTGACTCTTTTGAATCCCATAAAATATCAGCGAATTCATATGGGTTAAGTCTGGTCTTAATGGCTCTCTCCCTCGTATTTGATGTTCTGAATT
>NC_061110.1:100459954-100469954 GCF_015104395.2 Macrobrachium nipponense
TGTCTCTTGGTAAGAGAGTTTTTTAATGGACTCAAGAAGAGTGCTTGACTCTTCAAGGCAACTTTAGCAGGAATGCTGTCTACTGCATAATCATTTGAAAGCTTTACTTCAGCGAAGAATCATTAACTCAGCCTCCACCTATCACACATATCCACAGGTGAAAAAGAAGAGACATGGTGTAGGTCATGACTGGTTTCGGCTTTATTTTTAAGCCATTGACAAAGGACTGATACATAGTATTAGAAGTCACAAGTATATATACTACAGAGACAGTACTGACGAACATACACACAACCGTTTGAGACTGCAGATCCACCCACAGGCAGGTGTCAAGGAAGGAGTAGCTTTCAAAAATCATTTGGCTAATATTCACAATAAATTCTCAAGGGATACTACCGATTAGGATACCCCCGAAGGAGACAAGTCCACACCTGACAGGTGTCAGGGAGGCGGGGTTGGAAATCTCATTACCACTACTGACCCCTTTCTGTGTTTACAATTATGATAATCCTATTTCCATACATCTCTACTGCCTACCTTAAAATTTAAACAGTTTACAAATTTCTTTTGATATTAAAGGAGGATCAAGTTTTATACATTCCATGACTGATGTTCATATTATTGTTGTAACTTTCTTTTATAAAACTAGATTCAATGATATTTCTTTCACACAAGCTTTTTTGCCCCTTCCCAGTTAATAGCATGATTGTTCTTACTAACATGTACAAAAATACCACTAGTAAATGCCTCTATTGTGTGGGGTGCGGACGTGTTGGAGGTCTCTCTCGCGTTTCTTCACAGAAAAGAAGGGTTTTTCGCCCTTGGTGATTACACCTCTTATAGTAAGCAATGTGTTAATAGTGTCTCCACGTAATACCCGGCGTGTAAGCCGGAGAGTGTTGTGCAACGGCAGTTATTCTAATATTCTTTCTGCTCCAATCAGTGCCTTAGAAATCTTTCAAATCACAGCTACTCGAGGCCTATTGGTCCTGGGAAATGGGTAAAAGAATGCAGTGTATGTGTTAGTGCTTGACCCCTTCCTTACCGCAAAAATGTCACCCGACCAACTTCCAACCGTTGCGCAAGTGACCCTGGCAACTACCGGTGCCTGTGCCCCACACACAAGTTCCGTACTTGCGAACAATTGTCTTTTCTATTTACAATACCAATCGAACCGTTCCGACGTCGAGTCCCGCTATACAATCTGTCAGTGATGCCTTCTCCGATGAGGAAATCAACGTTGCATATACGAAATGCAAAGATCTGATACCAGAGAGCATTCTCAAGGAGCAATCCGCGAAGAACTTGTCCTCTCACAAAAAAAATATCGTATATCACTAAGTGGCTAAGGACCTGCTCGGTGGAAATCTACGCCGATGACCCTTACAACCTGCCTCCAAAGGGCCCTGCTGACCTAAGCCTACCTGCGGTGTACCACACGGCAGAAAATGCCTTCAAAACAGCAAAATCTCTCTCAGATATAATTGGAAAAAACTCTGAAAAAATTGAGGAGACAAATGATAAATTATCAAGAATCTGGGGCGTGATCAAAGGACTACAGGAATCCCTAAACAGCCTTAAAACGGTGGAAACAAATAACCTCACACGGATCTGGGATGCGATCAAAGGAGTGCAGGGATCGATAGACAATCGCACAGATAGCCACCAGACTACTACGAATGCGGCATCCAGTTTTTCCTCGCCTCCCAGCAACACGGAAGTGCCCCGTTCCGAGGGGACTGTTGATCCCCCAACCTCTTCTCCCAGTGCCTCCGGTGAAGATATATCTCCGGTGATGATTACTAGCCCTCATAATCCTCCCCACCCTATCTCCCCCCCAACTCCCCCATCGTCAGATGCAGATGAAACTGATCATGAGGGGTCTGGCGGCTGGCAGATACAAACAAGCAGAAAGAAGAGAAGAACCTCCCGTTTGGCCGCTGGACCGGAGCCCAACATTCGTGCTTCACCTCGCCCGACACCTGAGAAGAGATGTCACGTATGTAAATTCACAATCTTGCGCTCATCGGTGACGCTAGATGCCATAGTGGAGAGAGTCAAGTTTCTCACTGGCTCTGACCCACTCATCTCTCACGAACTCTCATGCAGGATTAAACATAAAGTGGCTTACAGGATTACCTGCCTATTTCAACACCTCGACGTTCTTAAAGGCAAGAATTTCGGTCCTAATATATTAGTTTCAAGATACAAGCTAATCCGGGATCAACCACCCCCAGGGGAACTTACTGACACTCCAACCAGGGTCATTTCCACCGCAAGTGCCAGTCAACCCCCAACGGCGAGTGACTGCCCACTCCCCCCGGCTAACCCCCCATCCACCCAAATGATCAGCGCATTCATCTCCCATCTTCGTGAGTAGCCATGGATACATTAAACATAATCTCTTGGAATATCTTTGGCCTCAAGCAGAACATTCCTCTCCTAAACATGTTCTGCAAAAACTTCAAAGGCATCATTGCATTGCAAGAAACGCTCCTCTGGCCACACGACCTTGCCATATGCGATTCAATTCATGAAGACTTCAGAACCTTCTCGACTTCATCGATGCAAGTTACAGATCAAATCCTAGCCGGTCGCCCGAAAGGAGGCCTTTCTTTCCTGTGGCACAAATCGTTAGACAATACGATAAAGGTGATGACATACAGGAGTGACAGATTGCTGGGGCTTTAAGTGACAGTAGGGAACTCTAAAATCCTAATTATTAATGTTTATATGCCATGGGAAAATAACAATAACTTTGATCATTACTGCATGATCCTAGGGGAGTTACACAGTATTATTCATGATTATCCTGCTGATCATATTAGCATAATCGGGGACCTTAATTCTCACCCCACAAAACAATTTTATAATGAACTTACTCGCTTCTGTCAAAATCATGCTCTCCAAATTAGTGATGTAATGCTCCTTCCTCCCTCCTCCTATTCATATGTACATAATAGAGCGGACGCTATTACAACTTCCTGGCTGGACCACTGCATCACATCTCCACAACTTCATGATTCTATTATGACCTGCAATATTCGCTATGATCTTGCAACGGGCTACGATAACATCCCATTACAGGTGTCATTCAGTACCCCATCCCTCCCTACCGTGAACCCCCTAACTGATTGCCCACCAGCGGTAATCTGGGATTTTAAAAACCAACAGAAAACCAGATACTTTAGGGCGACCACGGAAACCAGGTTGCGGTCAATAGTTCAACCGGCAGACGCCTTACTTTGTACTAACACAAATTGTAGAAATGACCACCGCAAGAGGGATCTGAATGAATTCTATTCGAACATAATCTCCGCTTTGCTTGCTTCGGGCAGGACTGCCTACAGATTTCGTCAAAGTAATTCTCGTAATATACCTGGTTGGAATGACTTGGTTAAAGATCTGTATACATACTCACGAGAAATGTTTTTACTGTGGAGGCAAAATGGTAGCCCCAGGGAAGGGCACACTGCATTGCTAATGAGACAGGCGAGAGCGCAGTTCAAACTTGCTCTTAAGCACTGCAGGTTAAATGAAAAACAACTAAGAGCCGATGCAATGTCTAGAAACTTAGAATCTGGTGATTACCCTCGTCTTTGGAAAGATATCCAGTCTTTAAATCCCAAAACTAAAAAGCTATCACAGAGAGTAGGGGAAGCAGTCGGAGACGAAGCTCTTGCAAGTATGTGGGGCGATCACTTCAACAATATCCTGAATTGCATAAATGATGAAGATTCCCGAAGGGATGTAGATAACCTCCTTACTGACAACATTCAATTTCATTTTGCAGACCGTATTTTGCCAGGTAACATCAGCGATGCCATAAACAGCCTACCTAATAATAAATCGCCTGGCTGTGATGGTCTTCCTGCAGAGGCCTTCAAACTCTGCCATCCGATAATTTACATTTTGCTAGCTGCCCTATTCAATGCGTGCATAATTCACCGGTTTCTTCCAGACTCCCTACTCTTAGTTCACTTGATACCATTAATCAAAAACAAGCTAAAGGATGCAGCTGACCCTGGCAACTACCGGCCGATTGTAATCACAACGATCGCATCGAAGATACTTGAGTCTGTTCTTCTAGTGAGACTTCTCCCCTTTCTACACACCACTGACAACCAGTTCGGGTTTAAAGCAAACCACTCAACCGACACCTGCATCTACATACTGAAAGAATTGCTGAACTACTACCTATCATCAGCAACTCCTGTTTTCCTTTGTTTTGTAGATGTGAAAAAAGCATTTGACAGAGTAAACTACCTGAAGCTCTTCCTGAAGCTGCATAAAAGGGGCACACCCCTGTATCTAATTGGCATTTTACATTGCAGGTTCTCCACACAGCAATTCTGTGTCAAATGGGGTAACGTATTATCTTACACCTTCGGCTCCCTAAACAGGCTTCAGCAAGGAGCATTCTCTCTCCATACCTGTTTAATACGTACACAGATGCCTTGAATGTCAAACTGAACTCGCTCCCAATCGGATGCACCGTCAATGAAACAACTATAAACAACCTCTGTTACACCAACGATATGGTTCTGATTTCCCCATCAGTGCAAGGTCTCCAACGACTCATCAACACCTGCCGCCAATATGCAGAGGAATTTGATATAATCTACAACGAAACCAAGACCCAATGCATGTCGCTGCTCCCGAGATCGCTTAAGCATATTGCAGAACCTCAAATTTTCCTCGGAAACCATCGGCTGGAATTTGTGCACGAATTTCCGTATTTGGGTCACATTATCACCGACGACCTAAAAGATACTGCAGACATTGAACAGAGGCGTCGTAAACTATGTGCAGCTGGCAACATGATTGCAAGGAGGTTTGCCTTCTGTCACCGAGACGTGAAACTGCTGCTATTCCGCTCGTACTGCTACAGTATCTATGGGTGTTTCCTCTGGACGAACTATACCCGAGAGACCATGAGAAGCATCACTGTTGTGCACAATGACATTCTGAGACGCCTCACAAACACTCCCCGCTACCACTCCGCCACACAGATGTTCATAGAAAACACCTGGACAATTCAAAAATCATTGTTAGGCGAACAATGTCCAGTCTGGTAACCCGAGTGAGAAACAGCAGCAACTCGCTCATACAAAGCATCCTAAGGAGTGAAGCAAGAAGAAGATCTAAATTGTGGGAGAGATGGGAAAAGGAGGCCTTTGTCCCCACCCCTAAAAGGACTTAATCTCTGTACTGGCAAGATGTCATCTGCAGTTTTTGTCATTATTACATTTATTGCTGATATTTAAATTTTCCTTATTACTGTGATTACTATCAAGTTAAAGTTTTATTTACATTTAATTTATGTATTAAGCCCTCTGGACCTGACTACTGTAACCATCTAAGGTCTCTAGTTGAAATGTGAATTATATAATATGTGCACCAACTGTTATTACTCTCAATGCATATTTTTTTTTCTCACCAATATTATCACCTATTACCAGTATGATGATTACTAGCTTTTATGCTACCTCAGCTATTTTGTGGATAAGCGCCGATTATTCATTTTCTTTTTCTATTTTATCATGTCTCATGTATCTAGATTGTGTATGTAACTATCTGTATTTTGTATATTCAATGTATATGGCCCCGAGCCGAAATAAAGCATATTATTATTATTATTTCCCGGCGCATATCTCACACATTCTTTATGTTGTTCTATTCTTTTTTCCAGTGCTTTTCCCGTTTGACCAATGTAAAAGTTGTCACAAGACTTACATGGAATTTTATATACACATCCTTTAGCATAGTCGGGGGAGTTCTTAATAAGTACCTGTTTCATTGTTTTATTGTTTTTAAAAACTACATTAACACCAAAATTTTTTAGGAGATGTGGGATATCGTTCATATTATTATTATAAGGTAGTACAAACAAATTTTTGGTGTTGTACGGTTCTTTTTGGTTTTGGTACATGGTCTTTTTTGCCGCTTTTAATGCATTGTTTAGTACACTATCTGGATATTTAAGTTTCTTGCCTGTCTTCTGAATCTTATCTATCTCATCATCTATATATTCTGGGCTACATACCCGTAGTGCTCTTAGAAACGTAGATGCAAACACTGATCTTTTAACCTTATTGTTTTGTCCAGAATAGAAATGTACATAGGAAGAAATATTAGTAGGTTTTCAGGAAACACTATATTTTTAAAACCCACATCACTTTATCCGTATGAGGACATCCAAGAAGGGTAGGCATCCATCTTTTTCCATTTCCATAGTAAATTTAATTGATGGTACTAATAGATTTAACCTGGCAAAAAAGTTATTTACATCTTCGTTCCCTGTCCATACACATATTATGTCGTCATCATATCTAAACCAAAGCACTTTGCGTGGAATTATATTGTTTAACATTTTCTTTTCAAAAAATTCCATATACAAGCTACTTAGCTCTGGGGACAGTGCTATTAACTGGGAAGGGGAAAAATATTTGTGTGTATTTAAATGAAAGGAATATCATTGAATCTAGTTTTATAAAAGAAATTTACAACAATAATATGAACATCAGTCAAGGAATGTATAAACTTGATCCTTTAATATCAAAAGAAATTTGTAAACTGTTTAAATTTTAAGGTAGGCAGTAGAGATGTATGGAAATAGGATTATTATATTTGTAAACACAGTAAGGGGGCAGTAGTGGTAATGAGATGTCCAACCCCGCCTCCCTGACACCTGTCAGGTGTGGACTTGTCTCCTATGGTGGGTATCCTAATCGGTAGTATCCCTTGAGAATTTATTATAAATTTTAGCCAAATGATTTATAAAAGCCACTCCTTCCTTGACACCTGCCTGTGGATCTACAGTCTCAAACGGTTGTGTGTATGTTCGTCAGTACTGTCTCTGTGGTATATATACTTGTGACTTCTAATACTATGTATCAGTCCTTTGTCAATGGCTTGAAAATAAAGCCGAAACCGTTCAGGACCTACACCGTGTCTCTTATTTTTCACCTGTGGATATGTGTGATAAACGAATCACGTGGTAAAGTGATTATAATCATATATATATATATATATATATATATATATATATATATATATATATATATATATATATATATACACACACACACACACACACACACATATATATATATATATATATATATATATATATATATATATATATATATATATATGCATATATATACATATATATATATAATATATATATATATATATATATATATATATATATATATATAATATATATGTGTGTGTGTGTGTGTGTGTGTGTGTGTGTGTATAGAAAATTTCGCAACGGCAGACAGGACTTCTAAGAATTTCCAGAAAGAAATAAAGCCATAGACATGGAAAACATATCCGCCTGCCTTGAAGCAGTATCTTGTACGTTGTTAGGAAATGTAGACACAAACAGCCTTATGATGGTAAGTCTGGGGACAAATTAGGTTTAAAGGGCAAAGTTTCGAAGAGACTTATAGAGGGATCAATCAACCACGTAAAACCACAGAACGTATACGAGTCAGAGATGCACAAATACAGAAAAAAATAGAAAGTACGAAAAACTAGAGGAGTTAATGAGGAGAAAAGAGATGCATAAAGAGGAAATAACGTTATATAGGAGTAGAAGTATGCCAAAAAAAAGAAGAAAAAAAAGCAGATGAATAGCGGAAGGAACCTAGTGATTAGAGGCTCAATTCCTAATGAGAGATTTAAGAGACACGTGGCGGAAAATGAGAGTAAATTTAAAAATATGAGAGAAAAGAAAAAAGTGAGACGAACCGATAGAAGCTCTGCCTTAGGAGTTTTCAGCTGAAGGTTAAAGAAAGAAAGAAGAAAAGAAAGAAGAAAAATAACAAAAGAGAAAAGAAACTACCCAAAAAAAAAATTCAGAATGGAAGAAGGAAGGTCACAGACGATGCGAAAAATAACGAACGGGAAAAAAAACAGAATATAAATCGTAATTTCGAAAAAGATTTAATATGGAAGAAAAAGGGAATATTAGTTAGTTGGATGACAAAATACTAATTGGAAAGTGCTAAGTGAAGCAATATCCGTGTAAAAAAGAGAAACAGACGTTCAACAATAGTGAAATTGATCTTAAAGATGGAAGGTGGCGTAACGCTGCCGAATAAAAAAATGCCATATACTGAAAAAATAAAATGTTATTACAGAAGATGCAAATCAGTCATAAAGCTATGAAGATTAAAATATTGAGTCATAAGAGGGAAAAATACGAGGGAGGAGATACTGAAAATTGAAAATCAATTGCTGAGAGTAACGAAAAACAATATGAAGGGAAAGAATGGACACATTTCAACTGAGAAGGATAAGAAGCGTTTACGAAAAAGAATGCAGACAGAGAAAATAAACGAGAAAATAGAAATGCGGGCGTGGAGTTGGAATATATATATATATATATTATATATAATATAATATATATATATATATATATATATATATATGTATATTTATATATATATATACTAAAGAACTGGTACCAAGGAGTGTGCAGCTGTGTATAGCTGGATGGACAGCAAAGTGAATGGTTCCCAGTTGGAAGTGGGCTAAGACAGGGATGTGTTATGTCACCCACCTTGTTTAATGTATATATTGACCATATAATGAGAAGAGTGATGGAGAATGAAAACAGAGGGGCTAGTATTGGTGGAGAAGTTTTTATGGATTTGGACTTTGCTGATGATGTTACGTTGGTTGCTGATACGTGGCTGGTGCTGGTAGGTATGGTAATGAGGATGGAGACAGAGACACAGAATTTTGGCTTGAACATCAGCACAAAGAAGAGCGAGATCATGGTTGTGAGTAAGGATGATGATTGGGTGCACATGGAGGATATGACAATCAGAGGACAGGAACTCAAGCAAGTTGAGAAGTTTGTTTACTTGGGAAGTGTGGTAACAGCAGACGGGAGGCAAATTGAAGATATACAAAGAAGAAAACTAGGAGCAGCAAGAGCTTTTGAGTTCTGAGAAAAAACGTTTGGTCGAGGCATGAAATCAGCTTGAGAACTAAGATGAGAATATTCAATGCAGTAGTACTACCAGTCCTGATGTATGGCTCGTCCACCTGGGCACGACCAGAACAGAGGAGAAAAGGTTGGATGCTTTTGAGATGAAGCTGCTGAGAAGAATACTTGGCATTAAATGGGATGATTATGTTAGAAATGAAGACATCAGGGTGAGATTGAGGCAAAGGCCAGTCAGTACCAGGTTGAAGAGGGGAAGGCTGAAATGGTTTGGACATGTTGAGAGGTTGGAAGAGAATAGAGACCCCAGGAGAGCACTGAGAGCAGTACAAATAGGAAGAAGACCGCTGGGTAGACCAAGAACGAGGTGGATAGACATAATTGTCAGGGATCTTGAGGATGAAATCCAAAACTTAGAGGAAGCGAGGGAAATGGCTCGGGATAGAGACAGATGGAGAGACAAAACTGTATCAGCCTTATGCCACTGGCCAGTGGCGGGAAGATAAATCTAATAAATCTAAATCTAATATATATATATATATATATATATATATATATATATATATATATATATATGAATAACTTGATCACGAAGTATTGAGTGAAGTCGACCTTATTGCTAATCTTATAATGCCAGTTTGGATATTAAGCCTACTTTTACTATGTTTTTTCTCTGTATGATCAGTTGTGCCTTAGTAAAGAGTCGTGCTAGACCGAAAGTTCTTGGCTATCTCGCTCTTCATTTTTCCTTCGTGGCAAAAACCTTTATATATATAAATATATATATAGTATATATATATATATATATATACATATATATGTATGTTTGTATTTATATGTATGCATACATACCTATATATATATATGTATATATATATATATATATATATATATAGATATATATATATATATATATATATATATATATATATATATATATATATATATATATTATATATATATATATATATATATATATATATATATATATATATATATATATATATATATATATATATACAGAGATGAGAGAGA
>NC_061110.1:100474954-100479954 GCF_015104395.2 Macrobrachium nipponense
CAATCATAATAACAAACAGTATTGCAGCTAACACCGTACCTTGTGGCACACCAGATATTACCTTGGCTTCATCCGATTTCTCATCGTTTGCAATAACTATCTGTTTTCTGTTGTGTAAAAATTTTTCTAACCATCTTCCTACTTTATCCACGATATTGTGTTTTCTAATTTTCTTCGCTAATATATTATGGTCTACCTTGTCAAAAGCTTTTGCAAAGTCTAGATAAACCACATCTGTTTCATTTACGCTTTTCATATTTTTGAATATGTTCTCACGGTGGACTAACAGTTGGGTTTGTGTACTTTTTCCGGGTACGAAACCATGTTGTACTATATTAAACAAATTATTTTTTATTAAATGTTTCATAATATTTTTCTTCATTACCCTTTCATACACTTTCATAATATGTGATGTTAGACTCACAGGCCTATAATTACTTGCCTCTAGTCTTGATCCACTTTTGAAAGTAGGGATGATATATGCTAATTTGTGCTCATCATAAATCTTGCCTGTATCTACACTTTGTCTTAATAATATTGCAAGTGGCTTTGCGATAGAATGAACTACTTCCTTTAACAAAATAGCAGGAACTCCATCAGGCCCTGCAGCAGCTCCATTTTTAATTTCATTAATTGCCTGCACAATATCAGCTTCATTAATGTCTATGTCAGCTGAATATTCACTATTTTCGTCCCTTACTTCTATATCATTATCTTCATCATTTATTCTAGGAGTGAATTCTCTCTTATATCGTTCTGCCAGTATGTTGCAAATTTCCTTTTTTTCATTCGTTAATCTCCCTTCAATTCTTTGAGGGCCTATTTCTATTCTTCTTTTATTCATCTTTTTCGCGTATGAGTATAATAGTTGGGGTTTTGCTTGATATTTATTAGGGTTTTTCTTCCAAGTCCCGTTTTTCATTTTCTTTTGATTGTATAATCTTTTGTTCTGCATTTTCTATCTTACTTTTTAGTTCTATAACTTTCCATGCATTTTTTTCTTCTTCTTTTGCAAGACCTTTTTTCCACTTTCTGATTTTCTGGAACAAGATCCTTCTGTCTCTTGGTATGCATGACTGATGTTTACTTTTCTTCTTCGGTATATTTATCCACTATTTTCTCTAATATATAATATCTCCGTATTTACTCTTATGTCATCACTTACGAAAATGTTATCCCAATCTTTGTTTAATTCTTCATTTATTTCTGACCATTTTATATTTTTACTGTAGAAGTTGTATTTTCCATATCCTTCCCACTTTTTCATTTCTTGCTTATCTCTGTTTTCACTTGCTTTGGAATGGACTGTTAATTCTATGACATTATGGTCTGAAATACTCGCATTATAAACTATTATTTCTTTAACATAATTCATCTCGCTCACAAATACTAGGTCTAAAGTATTTTCCTTTCTTGTTGGCAGGTGATTTATTTGTTGAATGTTGTATTTTAGTAGCATATCTAATAGCTTTTCGAATTGCCTCTTATCTTCTGCACTACTATTACTCTCTTTTTTATATGTATAAGTACAACCACAATCTCCTTTTCGTTCTTTCCAGTCTACGAAAGGAAAGTTGAAGTCTCCAGATAGGAGAATAGTCCAGTCCTTGTGATTTCTACATATATCATCCAATTTTTCAATTGTTAAGTCAAACTTTTTAGTATTAGGGGGTCTATATATTACTATGTTCATTAATTTTTCATATTCAAATTCTACAGCTATTAGTTCAAATTCTGAGTTGCTATATTTCTCATATATTTTTCCTTGTTTTTTGTCTTTCCCATATATTGCGGTTCCCCCTTGATTCCTATTTTTTCTATCTGATCTATAAGTTTGGAACCTTTTTCTTTTGATCATCATTCCCAGTCTCTTGGGAATACCAGGTTTCACTTATATTCATTATATCTATTTTCTTTTCAATTTGGGTTAGTTCTTCTAAGTACTCTATTTTTCTTTTTGAGTTACTCGTAACTAAACCCTGCGCATTCATCACTATGATGGTTTGCGTGTTTTCTCCTTCATTTAATATTGGTAGTAATAAGGATTTCCCCATGTCTCTTTCCTGTTCTGGTATGTTGTTCTTTTTTTCATTTCCAGAAATTCTGACATTAAAAAATCCAACTTTTCCATAATATTTGATCTTCCTTCATCATAATTATTCATTTTGTGTCTGAATCTGCAATTTTCTCCGTTTTTGCAATATCCTCTTGCATAATAAATACAGTTATTATCTCTTGGCAGGTTATGTAATTGAAAGGAATATCAATGAATCTAGTTTTATAAAAGAAAGTTACAACAATAATATGAACATCAGTCGAGGAATGTATAAACTTGATCCTTTAATATAAAAAGAAATTTGTAAACTGTTTAAAGTTCAACGTAGGCAGTAGAGATGTATGGAAATAGGATTATTATATTTGTAAACACAGTAAGGGGGCAGTAGTGGTAATGAGATGTCCAACCCCGCCTCCCTGACACCTGTCCGGTCTGGACTTGTCTCCTACGGTGGGTATACAAATCGGTAGTATCCCTTGAGAATTTATTGTAACTTTTAGCCAAATGATTTTTGAAAGCCACTCCTTCCTTGACACCTGCCTGTGTGTGGATCTGCAGTCTCAAACGGTTGTGTGTATGTTCGTCAGTACTGTCTCTGTAGTATATATACTTGTGACTTCTAATACTATGCATCAGTCCTTTGTCAATGGCTTGAAAATAAAGCCAAAACCGGTCAGGACCTACACCCTGTCTCTTCTATTTTTCTCCTGTAGATATGTGTGATAAAACGAATCACGTGCTAAAGTGATTATATATATATAATATATATATATATATATATATATATATATATATATATATATATATATATATATATATATATAGTATATATATAAACACACACACGCACACAAACCACACACACACACACACACACATATATATAATAATATTATATATATATATATTATATATATATATATATATATATATATAGATATATATATATATATATATATATATAATTTCGCAACGGCAGACAGGACTTCTAAGAATTTCCAGAAAGAAAAGACCACCAGAAAGAAATAAAGCCATAGACATGGAAAACATATCCGCCTGCCTTGAAGCAGTATCTTGTACGTTGTTAGGAAATGTCGACACAAACAGCCTTATGAAGGCAAGTCTGGGGACGAAATAGGTTTAAAGGGCAAAGTTTCGAAGAGATTTATAGAGAGTTCAATCTACCACGTAAAACCACAGAACGTATACGAGTCAGAGATGCACAAATACAGAACAAAACAGAACGTAAGAAAAACTAGAGGAGTTAATGAGAAGAAAAGAGATGCTGCATAAAGAGGAAATAACGTTATAAAGAGTAGAAGTATGCAAAAAAAAAAAAAAAAAAAAAAAAAAACATGAATAGTGGAAGGAACCTATACTCTGTTTTTTTCCATCTGTCCATCCGCCTGTGGTGTTTTCGCATGGTAACACTGCGTCCCGGGCTTTAAATAGTTACACTATGTATAATTTTTAGGTAAATAAAAGGATATCTGGGTGTACATTTGCAATTGAAAAGTGTTTTAATAAATTACTGTATGCTAATTACACCGTTCATATTCGAAATAGGATATTATTATTATTGTTGAATGTAAGCTGAATGTAACTATCTAAAGCCCTGGACGCAGTGTTACCATACGCATACACCACAGCCGGATGGACAGATGGAAAAAACAGAGTATAGTGATTAGAGGATCAGTTTCATAATGAGAGATTTAAGAGACATGTGGCGGAAAATGAGAGTAAATAAAAAAAATGAGAGAAAAGAAAAAAGTGAGACGAACCGATAGAAGCTCTGCCTTAGGAGTTTTCAGCTGAAGGTTAAAGAAAGAAAGAAGAAAAGAAAGAAGAAAAATAAAATCAGAGAAAAGAAATTAACCACAAAATTCAGAATGGAAGAAGGAAGGTCACAGACGATGCGAAAAATAACGAACGGGGGAAAAAAACAAACAGAATATAAATCGTAATCTCGAAAAAGACTTAATATGGAAGAAAAAGGGAATATGAGTTAGTTGGATGCCCAAATACTAATTGGAAAGTGCTAAGTAAAGCAATATCCGTGTAAAAGAGAGAAACAGACGTTCAATAATATTGAAATTGATCTTAAAGATGGAAGGTGGCGTAACGCTGCCGAATAAAAAAATGCCATATACTGGAAAAATAAAATGTTATTACAGAAGATGCAAATCAGTCATAAAGCTATGAAGATTAAAGTATTGAGTCAAATGAGGGAAACATACGAGGGAGAAGATACTTAAAATTGAAAATCAATCGCTGAGAGCAACGAAAAACAATATGAAGGGAAAGAATGGACACATTTCAACTGAGAAGGATAAGAAGCGTTTACGAAAAAGAATGCAGACAGAGAAAATAAACGAGAAAATAGAAATGCGGGTTGGGAGTTGGAGGGATATATAATATACATATATATATATATATATATATATATATATATATATATACATATATATATAATATCATATATATATAATATATATATATATATATATATATATACGTATGTATGTATATATATATATATATATATATATATATATAATATATGTATATATATATATATATATATATATATAATATATATATATATATACTATATATATATATATATATATATATATATATATATATATATGATAACTTGATCACGAAGTATAGAGTGAAATCGACCTTATTCCTAATCTTGTAATGTACGTTTGGATATTAAGCCTACTTTACTATGTTTTACCTTTGTACGATCAGTTGTGCCTTAGTAAAGGGTCGTGCTAGACCGAAAGTTCTTGGTTATCTCGCTTTTCATTTTTCCTTCGTGGCAAAAAACCTTTATATATATATATATATTATATATATAAAATATATATATAGTATTATATATATTATATATATATATATAGAATATATATATATATAATATAATATATATGTAATA
>NC_061110.1:100487454-100507454 GCF_015104395.2 Macrobrachium nipponense
ATATATATATATATATATATATATATATATATATATATATATATATATATATATATATTTGTGTGTGTGAATGTTTATACACGTATGTTATAATTGGAAAAGTATACTCCAACACCTAAATCTGTTATAATTTGAAGATATAATTTTTTATCTTATTACAAAACACACACACACACACATACATACGAGTATTTTGTGTAATTTCACAAAGTTATATCCCCACATTATAACTGTAATCTAGGAATAATATTTTCTACTTATAACATATATATTAGTATTTTTATTAAAAAAACTGATAAAAAAGTATATATTATTTTTATTAAACTTTAAAGCTTTTGATAAACTAATCGGGCTTAAAACATCAGCTCTGTAATATCTGTTAATCCTTACACACAACGTTAACCCATCCTTGAGAGGATTAACTTTGTATTGTTTCATGGACTTTTTAACAGACCATCCTGGCATATAGAATTCCTTCCAATTTTTTCGTGTGAAAATGATAAAAGGAAACGTTTCCTGGTATTAAAATAAATTAAGGATTAGTGAATATACGCAAACATATTGGGTGATTTTAAATGTTATTTTGTATGGAGGATTTTTTTTCCATGCGCTGAGTTACTAACGGTTTAGGTTTTAGTGGAATATACAATATCATTGCGAATGACATGAGTGGCGAGTTTAAATTTCTGTTTGTGGGGAAATGAAAACAATCATGTTTGGAGATTTTATCATTTTTATTCTTACCTTCAGACTTAGTGATACTTATCTTCCATTTAACCAGATTCTTTCTCTCTCTATATAAGCACGTATGTATATATATAATTATATATATTATATATATATATATATATATATATATATATATATATATATATATATATATATATATATATATATATATATATATAGTATATATATATATAGTGGTAAAAATGTTCTGTTACAACAGAATTCCATCTAATAAAAGGAGCCCATAAAAACGCCAAGACCAGAGAGACACCCAACAATAAAATAAAAATTCCGTACCTGGACAGGATTAAAATGGTGAACCAGAATCTCAGAAAGTCTAACCCTTTTGCCTTTACTTACCCAAATATCGTAGCAAAATCCTTGATTAACCCAACTAAAGACAATCCCAATTTACACAGGAGTATACGAAATCCCATGCCTCGACTGTGACCAATCTTACATCGGTTTTATAGGGAAATTACTTTCCCAGAGATTAATACAACATAAACGATCATTTAAGTATGGTCAACAGAACTCAGCTATTTTCAACCTTTCAACACAAAAACACAGAATAAACTGGATTTTGTCACGTATAATTTATAGCAGCAACTGTCAATATAAAAGTCAGATGATAGAATCGGCCTTGATCTAACAAAGACAGGTAATGAACATCTCAAAGGGGGCCTGGGATTCAGATGTCATAGATAAAATCTTCCTTCAACCAACGCCTATGAGGATTAAAGAGGAATTATCAGTGGGTGGATGGAACTCTCGGTATCAATTCGGCCTTTTCTGTAACTTTTTTCATTCTTTACCACCTGAAGAGAGACAGCAGTCTCTGAAATATAGTACTTTCTTTCTATATTTTGGAGTTTTTATGGGCTCATTTTATTAGAGGTGTATATATATATATATATATATATATATATATATATATATATATTATATATATGTATGTATGTAACAACATTTAGCTATTTAGAATCACTTTTCATTAAACAACTTGTTCCGCAGTTAAACACCCAGTCTTCCTCAAACACCTCTGTATCTCTCGTGAGTTCAATTCGAAGCTGACCCGGCCCGAATTGTCACTCGGTCTGTGCTTTCAGCACCTTATGGTATTGACTCCTCCCTACTCTTGTACTTGCTTTTTATATTTGTTAACTTTTTAAGCTTTTATTATGATTCCGAGTTTGTGATTTTAACTTTAATTTTTATCTTTCTTTTTTTTTTTTAGCTTGACAATGGGACTTTTATGTCTTGAAAACGTCGTGACAATAAAAGTACATATAATGGGAATGAAGGATTGTCCTTCACCTTGCATCGACTGATGTCTACGGTTGATAGACCCGCCTTCAATTTTCACTATATATAAATATACATGCCTATGTATATATATATATATATATATATATATATATATATATAAATATATATATATATATATAATATATATATATATATCTTCTTCTTCTTCCAGCTTTTTCCCAGTTTTTTATATGGGGTCGCCGTTCGGATGAGCCGTTTCCATCTATTTCTATCTTGCACTTCTGCCTCATCAATTCCCTTCTCATGTAAATCTCCTCTCACACAGTCCTTCCATCTCTTTCTTGGTCTCCCTCTCTTTCTTCTTCCTTGCACCTCCACTCCCATAGTATGTCTCCCAGCGTGGTCCTCATCTCTCCTCAACAGGTGTCCATACCATCATCAGCCTCCCTCCTGCACTTTCTTTGATACTTCCACCACCTTAGTTGACCCCCTTATGTAGTCATTTCTGATCCTATCCACTCTTGTTACCCCAGACATCCACCTAAGCATTCTCATTTCTGCCACCATCCATCTTCTTCTGCTCTGCTTTTCTCATGCTTGCTGTTTCCGTACCATACAGCATTGCTGTTCTTACCACCGTCTTGTGAAATTTTCCTTTTAACCTAAGCGGCACTCTTTTGTCACAAAGAACTCCAGAGGCCGCTCTCCAGTTGTTCCAGCCTGCCTGTACCCGATGTTTTACTTCTTCTTCCATACTTCCTCCAGCGTTAACAAAAGATCCCAAATACTTAAACTTATCAACTCTCCTTATTTGCTCTCCACCAAGCTGAATACTTTCTCTATCATCCCCCAATCAGTGGTGGTACACATATATTCTGTCTTGGATCTACTTATTCTCATTCCTCTGTCTTCCAGTACTTGTCTCCATCTTTCCAATTTCACTTCCAGATCTTCCCTGCTCTCTGCACACAGAACAATATCATCCGCATACAATATGTTCCATGTACTGTCTCCCTTACTTCCTCTATTATAACATCCATCACTATGTTAAAGATAAATGGCTCAGAGCCGACCCTGGTGTAATCCTACTCTCACCTCAAAACCTTCTGTCTCCCCAACACTGCTCCTCACTCTGGTAAATACATTCCGGTACATCTCTTGTATCAATCGCACATACTTCTCTGGCACCATCTTCTCCCTCAGGCTCCTCCATACCTCTTGTCTCGGGACTCTGTCATAAGCCTTTTCAAGGTCAATGAATACCATATGTAGGTCCCTTTGTCTTTCCCCGAATTTCTCCATTATTTGCCTCAGACAAAATATACCATCTGTTGTTCCCCTTCCCTTCATAAATCCCATCTGCTCTTTACCTATTTGTACTTCTTCTCTCAGTCTAGCATCTATCATCCTTTCCAGTATCTTCAAAGTGTGGGACATCAATTTAATGCCCCTATAATTACCACACTCTTGGACATCGCCTTTCCCTTTAAAAAAAAAAAAAAAAAAAAAAAAAAAAAAATTGGGATCAATATACTCCCACGCCACTCATTTGGTATCTTTTCCTGTTCAAGGATCTTTATCATAAGATCGTACAGTATATCCACTCCTTCACTCTAATGCTTTCCATGCCTCCACCGGGATCATGTCTGGTCCGGTTGCCTTCCCATTCTTCATCTTCTTCAGTGCATTTAGTACCTCTTGCCTAGAAAACCTCATTACCATGCCAATGTTCACTTGCCCATCCTCTCTTATTAGTCTATTATTTTCTTCATTTAACAACTGTTCGAAATATTCTTTCCATCTCTTCACAATGTCTTCCTCCTTTCTAAGCACTACACCCTCTTGATTCTTTATTTGTTTGATGTGTGTTATATCTTTGGTGCTCTTATTTCTAGCCTTTGATAGCTTCATCATCTTCTTTAATCCTTCCTTTGTCCCCAGCTCAATTATACCACATCATCATACGGACTTTGCTTTAGCTTGGCGGCTACCACCTTTTTCACCACCTTGTTTTTCTCTCTGTACCTATTTCTGTCTTCACTGACTGTGACTCTTCCCATCTTTTCTTTGCCCTCCTTCTTATCTTTTACTACTTTCTCAATGTCTTCATCCCACCACCAACTATCCTTTTCTTCCCATATGATACCAGATGTCTCTCCTAGCAGCTCCTTTCCATGCCTTCTTATTACTGCTGCATTTCGTGCCCACCATTCTTGAACATCTTCAATCCCTATATCAATATCCTCCAAAAACCCTCCCTCTTAAACTCTCTCTTCTTATCCCCTTCCTTCTGTATTCGTACCATTTAATTTTCCTTATCCCTTTAGCTTTGGTTTTTCTTTCCCTTTTCAACTTCAAGTCCATACATAGCAGCCTGTGTTGGGGGGCTACATGGTCGCCTGGAATAACTTTGCAGTTCTTGACCTCCACCAGATTTATCCTTTTATACAAGAAATAGTCTATCTGGGAGAATCTTCCCCCACTCCTATATGTTATTAGGTGTTCCCTTTTCTTCTCAAAAAATGTGTTTACTATTGCCATGTCGAATGACACAGCAAAGTCCACTACACTCTCTCCTTCTGGGTTTCTCTCCCCAATTCCATGGCCCCCATGCACCCGCCCAATCGCCTCATTTTTCACTTCCGACATGGCCATTCAATCTGCCCCAACTATCACCCTCTCATGCTCTTCCAGTTCTTGCATTATTCCATCCATGTCTCTCCAGAAACTTTCCCTTCTCTTCTTCTGTGCAACCAACTTGGTGCATATGCGTTATAATATTCAGAATCTCTCCTCCATAACATATCTTCAATCTGATGATACGGTCATTCTTCTATGCACTTCTATTACCGAGTTCTTTAGTTTCACTAGACAGTACTATGCCAACTCCATTTTCTACCTTGTTTATTGCTCCACTATAATTATAGCTTATATCCATCTCCCAACTCTTTAGCTTTATTTCCTTTCCACCGCGTTTCTTGCACACACACAACATCTACTTTCTTTTCTCTCATCAAGTCAGCCATTCTCTACCTCTCCCAGTCATGGACCCAACATTTAGCTGACATACTCTGAACCCAATGTGAGCTCGCTTCTTTAGCTGCACCCGCTCCTGATATATAGATATATATATATATATATATATATAGATATATATATATATATATATATCTATATGTACATACACACACACACACTATATATCATATATATATATATATAGAGATATATATATATAATATATATATATATATATATATAGTACACACACACACCACACACACACACACACATATATATATATATATATATACATACATATATATATATATATATATATATATATTATATATATATATATATATCTATATACACACACACACACACATATATATATATATATATATATATATATATACTATATATATATATATATATATATATATATATATATATATATACTATATATATATATATATATGTGTGTGTGTGTGTGTGTGTGTGTGTTGAGGACTAGGGAGTGGTGTGGAAAGTATAAGTTGTGGGTGGGGGTAGGGGCTGAGAAGAGGGCGGATGTTGAAGAGGGTTTGTAAACAAAGGGAATAAAGATGTTTACATACGTCTACAAACCATAGCTTTATAACAATGGAAGCTCTTACCCATTTCACGGGAGTGGTTACGTATCGTCATATAACAATAATTATTTTTCCAACAATTTCTTTCTAATTCCCATAAAGCAGATTCACGACGTGATATGTCAGAAACGTAATGTTTAATTACTGTTCCTCCTCTTAATTACGATTTTAATTACAGCATGAAATGGAAGATGAAAGAGTAATCATGGAGCAATTTAAAATGACATTTACAGTGATGATCGTTAACTTCGTTTCAGGTTGTTTATTGTATACAAAAAGGCTCAGTGCATACTAGTGTAGTACGTATCTCTGATGATTTCCATAGACAACCACACACACACGCACACAAACACCTAAACAAACACTTATAGACACACAAAAAATACACACGCATACACTAAATAAATAAAATATATATATATATATATATATATATATATAATATATTATATATAAATAAATATAGATATACATACATATATAGTATATATATATATATATATATATATATATATATATATATATATATATATATATATATATATATATAATATATAAACACACACACACACACACACGACACACACACACATATATATAGATATATATATATATATATAAAGGTATAAGCGACGAAGGAAAAATAAACAACGAATTTCTGCAAGATCTTTCGACTCGACGTCCTTACTCAGCAGACAAAAGAGTCGAAAGATCTTGCAGACACTCCGTTGTTTACTTTTCCTTCGTGGCTTATACCTTTATTTATGGATTTATCACGTTCCAATCTTTCGTGATTCAGTTATACACACACACACACACACACACATATATATATATATATATATATATATATATATATATATATATATATATATATATAATATATATATACTATATATATATCGAACTACAAATGTCCTTTAATATCTAATTCGCTCTTACTCGGAATTAAATATATTTCATATATGTTTAACCGAGGGGAAATTTATTAAGCGATAATAGAATTGGCGATCGACAGGCGCGAACCATCGACCTCTCAATTCCAGGACTGGCAGTGAAGCCCCAGACCACCCCGCCAACCGGTGGCAGGGTGGTCTGGGGCTTCACTTCCAGTCCTGGAATTGAGAGGTCGATGGTTCGCGCCTGTCGATCGCCAATTCTATTATCGCTTAATAAATTCCCCCTCGGTTAAACAAATATGAAAATATATTAATTCCGAGGTAGAGCGAATTAGATACTAAAGGACATTTGTAGTTCGATAAATGTATATGAATCACGGTAATGTGATAGTCTTATATATATATATATATATATATATATATATATAATATATATATATATATATATATATATATATATATATATATATTCAATTCAAGAAACTCTCCTAATCTTATTGTATTTTATTGACTTATAGACCATCATCTGTAATGAATTTATCAACGTTTTAGTTTTTTTGTTATTCTACTCCACACATATAACATTTTTAATATTAGAAACGACTCAGACCTAAAGGCAATTGTATAAGGTAATAATTCCCCCCTACCCCGTTAAGGGAAGTTGTTGTGACAATGATAATGGATTCTGAAAAAATAAGGCTCCACTGACATGCAAAGCATAATAACATAATGTCTGAAATTGCCGGCGGGAAACATCCAACATCTCTCGTTTCTCGGTTCGTGATGTAATCACAACAATCATTTTGTTTATATGCAAGATGTATATCGTTGGTATATTTTCTTTTTTCATTATGATTGTGTTCTTTGGTTTCTCGAATATTATCTTATGATCAGGTTCGATTTGTTTATTTCCCTAAAGATTTTATTTGGGTTTGGATGTGTAAAAAAAAAAAATAATAATTTTTTCAAAATCTTTCTCCGATATTAACGTTCTAAGAAAAAAATTGAATTAAAAGTTTTAAGAGGTATATTGTGTTAAAAAATAATGCTTATATTGGTGGAGGAATATTGTAATAATAATATGACTTTAAGAAGTATAGTGTTAAAAAATAATGCAAATATTGGTGGAGGAATAATGTAACAATATGACTAACTAGCGTTTTACAACATGAGTCTAGGGCTTATCATTTTTGTAATATTTCTTTTAGAATCTATAGCCTCCTTCAACGTATAGTGAACACAAATAAATCATCCTAAAAGAAATGCATTCATGAATGCATTTCTTCCGCAAAAGAACACCGATCATTAGCAATAACTTTATTACCAAAAAATGGCCTGAAATATCACCTTACTGAAAGAGAAAGGTAGCTACAGTTCTTCAGATGCTTAAGAGTAAAGAAAGAAAAAACGACCCATTGCTTTAAACACACATAGAATCACGCTGTTTTATTTACATTCCAGAATTCGGGCAACTCTACTACAAGAGGGCATTGTTATGCGAGTAACGCAGCCTTCGCTATCTTTTGTTCCACGTTTCCTCGTTGAGTTACTAAGGAAACAGAGGGAGTAGAAGTGTTTATTTTCCCATCATTGTGAGATGACTAAATACTCAGCTTTCCCAAGTACCAGGTCTTCAAGCACCGGATTCGGTGAGAGATGAACCTTTGCATATCTAAAGAACGTGTGGTCTGTTTCGTGAGTCTCGCTACTTTGTCTGATCGTTTTTTTTGTATGTTACTCTGGAAAACGGTGGAGCAGTATTCAAATTATACAGAGAGAATTGTCAAAATATAAAAAAAAAAATATAAAAGGAAGAATTATAAAGACACTGAGTTAGGTTTATCATATTCCCTTAGGTTTTATATGTTGTCAGGAAAACAATATATATATATATATGATATATGATATATATATATATATAATATATATAGTATATATATATTATATATATATATAATATATATATATATATATATATATATATTATATATATATATATATATTATTTCTGAAATCAAAGGAAATCGGGGATCGAGACCAGGTCTTTTCAATAAAAAGCTAGGACGCTACCAGCTGAACCACATAAGTCATAAAAGAAGGTAGAACATGATTAACACTGTACCTAAGGCTTTTATCTGGGTAGGCTAATTACCTAGCATAACAGCGAGTTTTCCCTACCCTATTGACCGACCCATCGTTGACCCAAATGATAGTTTCTTAAAATGATATACCTTTCTTATTTTTCATGACATATTTACGATTATTATTATTATCTTTTTTTATTCTTTAACTACGTAATTAGATCGGGTAGCACCTATTGCCTTCAAGATTTTGATAAATAAAACTTCGTACACTAACTTTTCCTTGTAAATAGATAAAGAATATTCTCTCTTATATGATACGAAACAATGATTCTTAAATGAAAAGAAAAGAAAACTAGTTTCATTTTATTTTTACGAGATGCTGGATTCGTAAATATAGAATCCTTATTCCAAAAATATTTAATGTAATTTTTTTTTTCTCCGCTTCTGATTTTGCTTTTGTGTCTAGAGATATTCCCTTGAAATTATTTTTTTTAGTTTTAATTTTACAATATATTTTACTTCATTTTATGTCACTTACGATATCAATCAGTTAATCCCGATAAACTCACCCGTAATCAGTCTGTTTGTCTGAAATAAATTCTTTAATCAACGGGTGAATAAGTATTGACTCCCATTAATAAACAGTAACGTTAATAATAAAAGTGCTCTTCCTTTGTGCAAGAGAAAAGCTCGTGTAAATTTGTTTTTAAATATATATTATTATAGGTAACCTGTGAGAATGTTAATAAAACAAGTTTATGATATATTTATTGTCATAATTTTGAACATCCTGCAACTTTTGACAGGCAGTTCTTCTGAATATATATATTTTTTCAGATATTAAATCAATTATATATCATTATTATTATATATATATCTATATATTATATATATATATATATATATAGTATGTAGGTATGTATATACTATATAAATGTTTTATTTAATTTCTGAAAAAAAATATATATACCAAAGACCTGCCAGTCAAAGATGGAGAATGTTCAAAATGATGAACTAAATACATTATGAACTATAAAGGGATATATGATATATATATATATATATATATATATATATATAATATATATATATATATATATATATATTCACGGTATCAGCATATCAACTGTTCTGCTAATTTAAGATTCCTCTATGAATATTTGTGTCTGTTTTAGAGAACCACATTCCATTGCTCTAAAGATTTAATTGTTACCATTACTAACTTTAAAAAAAAACTGTTGTGACTGAACAAGATTAAAAAGCATATCTACTAATAAGAATGTCCAATGAATTATAAACAAGGGTTTTGATGCTGAAATGACAGTAGAGTCTGTTTTATAGAACCACATTCCATTGCTCTAAAGATTTAATTTTTATCATTACTAACTTAAAAGAAAAAATAAAAAACTTTTGTGACTGAACAAAATTAGAAAGCATATCTACTAATAAGAATGTCCAATGAATTATAGACAGTAATTTAACTGTTATCGAAAAAAAAATCATATAACACACGAGAAAAATGTAAAGTGACCCTCGAATTATCTTTAACAGAAATGTATCTTACTCATTACACTATTGTCTTAATTAATGTTTTCAAACCTTCATGTTATGTCATATTGCCAGTAATCCAAATAATAAAAATCAGCTAACTCCAATGGAACTGAAATAAGCAGAAAAATATTTTATTTCTAAATTTTGCCTTAAATATTATATCAATTCTAATATCTGCACCTAACAACATGAGGTAATAGAACAAGGCGTGATCCAATCTCCAGCTTACTCAGGACGCGTGCACGATTTTCCCCCCAAATATAAGTTGCAAACATTATATATTATATCCTTACCTTTAACGTTAATTAAAATATACTAAAATCTATGGGCAAATAGAGCCTTGGGTTTCTATCAACGAAAATTAAAATAATAAGATTATACATTTATTATTAAAATTAAATAATTAGGACTATTATTTATTATAGAATTGCTAATGAAAACGCGATTTCGGCCATAATGTTTATATTTTATGTGAATTGACATACATTTTCACTCACGTAATATTAAGAAAGGGAATTTTAATACTCAAAAACTTAATTGGAATCGTTCTCTTCCATTTTACGATTGTATAATTTTCACTATTTTTCATTCGGTAAATAAGATCTAGATTTGGATTACCAATATTACTACGTTAATCCTATACCTGAAGAAAACTGTGCATGCATGCATACATACAAATAAACATACATACATACATGGATATACAAAAATGTTAAAGGCAGAGGCGAATTCACATACGCATCGACGTGATAAACGAAAAAGATAAAGATTGAAAATATATTTCTTACAATTCAGACTCACGTAAACGAAATCATTTTTGTAAGTATGACATCAGCAAGAAGAGAGCTTTTCTGTAAAAATGAATATATGTTTGTAGTGCCGATAGATGTGCTATCGTATGCCCAGACATCTTGTCAGCAGTTCACAATAAATGGCAAGCTTTCTGATACTGTGCCTTGAACATTTTATAGCGATATTATGAATCAGATTATTATACGGGAGGATAAATTAACTAGCTATCTTCTGAATGGACAAGAAGCAAGCTTTCAGTCTGTTTGTTCATCACTATTTCTAAATATTGTAAGGAAATTTCTTTCTACTACGATTATTGTTCGTAACTGAGGAGTTTGATAGGATTTTTCTGACTTCCTTAGAGAATAACATCTTCGTTTCTGTTTTATCGCTTCTGGTACGTGATAGAAGCTTAGGAATAAATGAAGAATATGAAGAGGTGAGTGCTTTGTTTTTACAAATCTCCGAAATAATAATTTTTTACTCAGATATATCATTCATTAAGCTTTCGCCTTCAATGCAAAACTTTCAGTTTATAAAAATAATCATTGAAGAAGAAACCCACAATATTACTGTGTATAACGTGTTTACTTATAAGTATTGACATTTTATTTTATTTTACTTAACGAAAAAGGGCCACAGATAGGGCCTGAAAGTACTCGAGTGTTGAGTAAAATAAAATAAAATGTAAATACTTATAAGTAAACACGTTATACACAGTAATTTTGTGGGGTTCTTTTTCAATATTCAGAAGAAAATTTAATGAAGTTTATAAAAATAATCATATTTCGCTCATGAGCGTTTCTCTTATTTCACCTTGTACAGGCAATTAAATGTCATTATCATGAAGATTATGCTTCATTATGGCCTGAGAGTAAACTCTCGTATCTTTAGCAAATGATAAAGCATGCATTTCGCCTCTCAAGGCAGGATTTAGCAAGAATGTAAATATTTACAGAAAATATTTTGCTTATTATTAGAATAAAACGTTGCACACTGGATTGAAGGAAATTAAATCCTAAGTTAATTTATAATATTCAACATGTATTCTAGCTCCTGGAAGGCAGTAATAATATGTATTTTAGTGATGTTTGTGCAGACTGTAATGCAAAATGACACTGAAGAGTATGAATGTAGGGCAGAAACTTGCCATGTAAGGATTATTATAGAGTTTAATATGGCGTCAGCCACAAACAGTTCGCAAGCACAGATGACCAATGTAATAAAGCAGTTCCTTACAATCTTGATCAGTCAGGAACTAAAAATGATGATAATGTGTGAAAAATTGTATTAACGAAAGACATTGTACCCGTGGACATTAATATGCAAAAAGCTTTATGAAGGTGGGAGAAAGGATGAAAAAATTGAAAGATAGGAAAGTTAGAGAATCAAATAATGTTTCAATGAAAGTCAGGTATAATCGAAATGAATATGTTGTGTATAAGTGATCTGAGTTGAAAGGGATTCACTGTTGCTTGTAATAGAAGATACGTCGATCTATACGACGTCAAAATTGACATAAACAAAAGATGCCTGAAGAGTAGCACGACAAAGAGAGATAGAGAATTACCTACAGAAACAAAATAAAGAACAATTGACCAGACGTCAATGAATTAAGTTTAGGGGAATGTGCTTAATGGCAATATTATTTATTGGTATCTGTCAGAAAAAAGTAATTGGAATACTAATTGAAATGTGATACCCAATATGTAAGACAATTACAAAATGATCTTCAAGTAAATCCGTGATTATGTGATACTGAGGAATGATCTTCCGAAAAAAAAGGCAAAAAGCTTCAGTATATCTGCGTATAAACATACATATATTATTATATATATATATATATTATATATATATATATATATATATATATATATATATATATATATATATATATATATATATATATATATATATATATACTATCAGCAGTATGATCCTCAAACATCAATTCAGTACAGAAACGTTTCGCACATGACTATGTGCATCATCAGTCTGCAAAATGACAGTGAAATAACATTAAAATACTAAGAAACAACACAGGAATCTTAAAATGACAATTAAAAACATTAAAAGACCCAAAAAAAATGAAAAGTAAAAAAACAACTGCTGTTACATCAACCTTCAGGTACAATGGAAGAAGATAGAGTGACCAAAGAAGGAACACAAACCCCCAAAGATGACTACCAGATATAGTTGAGCAGAGGGGTAGCCACCGTTTAACGATGGAACGAGTCTTTTAATAGATAATGACTCTAAGGTAGTCAGATAATCTGCATCTTTAGAATATCCTAATATGGTAAAGTGCTGCTTCTTGACCTCAATTTTACAATTGATAGCATGATTTTTAATATTTGAATGTTCACGGCTATTCAATCTTTGACCCGTTCTAAAAGCTAAACCGTAAGTGACTGCAATAATGCATCTGCAACAACCTTATCGTTGATCCAGTATAAGTACCAGGACATACTGGGCATGTAAACTTATAGACCACATTGGATCTCATGAAGGGCCATCGTGAATCAGTATCACAGCAAAACAAGATTGCTTGTTAAGAGTAAGGGTGGCCTGGAAGGTGCCCAGAGCAGGTTTCATAAGTGAGCCATCTGCAGTTACTGTTACATTTGTAGAGAAAGGTTTCAGACTGCTCCTAGGAATCTTCAAGAGATCAAGGTGCTGTGATCCAAAGACGGTGACTTCAGCGCCTGTATCAGGTAACATCTGAATCCGAGATGTAACACTGCTATGGGTAAGGAGTACGCAGATGGGTTTGGGTGACCTGCCAGCAGCTTCCACCCGCCGACAGCTGGACTTCTTTGAGGCCTGAGGTTTACCTGAAGCAGGTGGGGTAGCACTGCTACTTGATGGGCCACTCTGTGCGTTAGCCTTCTTCTTTGACTTGCAGTACTTATCATGGTGTCCCATATGATAGCAGACTAGACACTGAACAGTGTTGGCAGGGTATTTCGGAGTCCTGGACCAATGTCCTCGACGACCACAGTTCGTGCAATTACTATCAGCTGCTGGGCACTTATCCGAAAACTGTGTGTACGTGCACAAATCTCGCATGCTACAACAGATTTAGCAGCTGGAGCTGAAGCAGAAGTTTTTGCGTGTCCTTCCTGTTTCTTGTACGTAGAATGGCACACAGTTGAGAGGGTGGGGAATGCATAACAGAAGTTGCCTTCCTGGCAGCCTCATATGAGCGGCAGGTATTAACAACCTCCTGTAGCGAGGTTGTGGCATTGAGGGATATGAGTTTCTGCATTAATTCCTCATCTTTAATTCCCATGAGAATTATCATCTTGAGTTGTGTCTCTTCACATACTGAAGAATTCCCAGGGCAAATGTCTATTTCCTCGGCGACATGTTTAAGTTGAACATAAAAATCTGAGAATGTTTCTCCCTCTAGCTGCTTACAGCTTAAAAGTTCTCTTCAGTGAGGGCCTCATTTCGTAATCTTCACATGAGCCTGTAGCACATCCCAGACCTCTTCTACGGTCTTATCTGTATCGGGAGGAATATCAAGGGGGTGTGTTCCATTATCCTCTGTGTCTCGAAAGTAAAACACATTCTAAGCTGAATGAGTTGCTTCTCTCTAGGAAGCTTAGATAAATCGACCATGACTGAGTAATCAACCCATCGACGTCTTCATTCACAAAAGACTCGAAAACTGGCATCTGCTCGGGGGGCGGTGGGTTCTGGGCGATGGCTGTTTGAGGTGGGGACACGGAAGAGCTTGTAGATGGTGTAGTAGGCACTGACGAAGTAGGTGACATATCTGAAGAAGCAGCAGGAACCAGCCTCTGTAGCAATGCTGTGAAACGGGCATTTTCCTCCAGTCGACGTTTGTCGTCCTCCCTGCGTCGTAGTTCATCTTCCTGGCGTCTTCTGGCATCCTCTTGTAACCGAGCTTGCCCCAAATACTTGATGAAGTGAAGAAAATCGGTTCCTGTAGCTGATTGGGGGTGATTATAATGTGGGGAGAGAGGCGGTGGCGCCATATATCCACTTTGTACTCCTCCACTTGGGGTAAATTGTCCTCCCACTTGGATTAAATTTTCCTCCACTACGAATAAATTATCTTCCCCTTGTGCTTGTGGGGTATCGGTAGATTCCTCTTGAAATAGCGAATGACCCAATGCATGAAAAAGAAAGAGCACAAAAAGAAAATTGTTCCTTCTTTAAAATAAAAGTTTTTACAGTATAAAAGCTGTATGGATCCAGGGGTGGGGGAGGTAACTGGACCGTTGGTGACTGGTAAGTCGTCCGTGACCGTGACGTCACATCAATCGTCATGCATTTCAAACTCAGTTACCGGAAAAGTCGGAAGTGGTGGGATGTCGATGAGCCGGGCTTATCATGCATAGCCGTATTCTCTTTATTACGTATGAAATACGCACACAACACTGAGAGCACACGCACACTACATTTTAAAAAGCACTGCACATTGAAGCACAAGTTATCACTGCAAATCCATGGGTATCCAGATGTAATGGCGGCGTCGTCCGTCTTCTTCTTGCATTGCTTGTAAACTCAAATATCACTGTCTCTCTGGAAGGGAGGAAGGAAACACTATGTAGAAGAAAGTAGGTTCATTAAGAGTAGTATATACAAGCAGACGGAGAAACATTCGTCTCGGGAGAAGACAGGACGACGATACACTAATATGTAGTGGCCGAGGCGGGAAAAATACAGTGTTACCATGTCCTGAAAAATACAGTGTTACCATGTCCTGAAAAATACAGTGTTACCATGTCCTCGAGTCATTGCCATATCTATAATAAAATATTGTTAGTATAAAATACAGTACATAGGAGGGGTATTTATTATACATGACATCAGTAATATTCATAACAGAAGGGTACACGATAATGTACTTAATATAAGCATCACGGTAAAATAATGGTAAATTTGCAGTCTCGCATTTCATTTATCTACATATATATATATATTGTTGTTATAGTACGCACGTATATGCATAACAAAATGTAATAACTCTAGGTAACACGACAATTAACTGAAAAGGGATAATTACCGCAAATATCTATTTATCTTTTTCACCTTGATCACTCCCCTCATTATTACGACGCACCATTTTGTAATTAATTTGATAATTAAAACGAGTAGCAACATTAAATGAAACGGGAGTGAATTCTATTCACGATATTAATTTCCATCGTGTTTATCAAGAAAGAATAATGATCTTCATATATCAAAACCTGCAACAAAGGCTTACCATTACAATGTCAGAGAGAGAGAGCACTGATGAAGTTGAAATAATGAATTGGAAATTCTACACTATTAACATATGCCAGACATTCAATTATTTGTTCCTTGCTGGAAAATGAGGAACATTTCCAGCCATTCTATCATTCACGAAATACCAGATTTTTATTCCAGCGAATTCCCTTTACTTAGTTAATGCATATGAACGCATTTTCTTAATGTTTGTTAGGGACAAATAATGTTGACTGTCCTATCCTATTGATATTTCCATCAGTTAAACCGAGGAGCCTTCGACGTTATTTGCAGAACCATTTATCATAAATTATGCTAATGAAGAATACAAAACGGAAGGCCTTAGTGAATCCGTTCATTCGTTTATTTGTTTGCTAAATAAAACATAATATTACGATTCGAGGTGGATTTCACGGTTAAGTTTTGATGAATTTGGAATCGATTCTTGAATTATGCGACGGGTAAGGGGTGGGAGCGGCGGGGGGGGGGGGGGGGGGGTCATCATATGGGAAAATAGTTGTCTGTAAGAAAACATTAATCGTACATAAATAATGGGTCATTGTAGGTGCAAAACGTAGAAAGAAGTCTACTTTTCTTCGGTCGAATTATCATTGAGACTAATTTTATCCCTCAGTACTCAGGAAAGACAAATGGAAAGAGAGAGAGAGAGAGAGAGAGAGAGAGAGAGAGAGAGAGAGAGAGAGAGAGAGAGGAAGGATCTAACTTGACCAAACTACATCTCTTTGTTGTACATTTTTGGAGAATGGAGATATTAGTGTTCGAAACTGCTGAAATATATATGCTAGTGAAATCTGTATTGAATTCATTGACCTAAAAGGCATCTCTCTGATACGCTAAAATTTCAACTCTAAGCATATTCATGAAATGGTTAATGCCAGCAGCCACATTAGTTTCAAGAACCAGTAAATTCTTATTTAAAATCAATGGGTACATCAGACTACACTTTTTCGTTGCATGTTTGAAGTCCACGAATCCTCCTGGGCAACAGAACAGACTAAAATCTTGCAATCTGTCTCTGCTCTGACGTGAATATTATATTTCTATGCCTGGAGTTTGAATAATGGCGAAATAACGGGATGTGACTATAGTAGATTCACATCAACCGTGTATTTGATGTCTAGGCCCGTCCCCTACGGCGCTCCTGATTGGCTGTTGATAAGCCAGTCACAGGGCTGGAAACTCTCAGTCTCTCGAGAGAGTTCACATAGGCAGGATACATCCTCCCTATACGAACTCTCTCGAGAGACTGAGAGTTTCCAGCCCTGCGATTGGCTTATCAACAGCCAATCAGGAGCGTCGAAAGGAACTGGCCTAGACATCAAATGCACGACTGATGTGACTCTACTATAGGACATCGAACAACTCCGAGAATGTCTTCGACGAGGCGTTTATATGGGATCGGTTTACAAGACAGGGCATTTGTCGTTAGTCAGCGTCTACCATAGAAACTGGCCATTACAAATCTCATTGATTTTTGTTGCTGGGTCATTTATGTACTGGAGAAGGACGGTGCGGGATATGTTTGCGTAACTTATGCCATTTGTCTATGGCAACCAAAGCCATTGCTTACTTTGTTTGTTTGTTGGTATAGTGTTTTTACGTCGCATGGAACCAGTGATTATTCAGCAACGGGACCAACGGCTTGACGTGACTTCCGAACCACGTCGAGAGTGAACCTCTATCACCAGAAATACACATATCTAACCCTTCAGTGGAATGCCGGAGCATCTAACTCGCGGTCACCGAGGTGGCAGGCAAGACCAAACCGATCACGCCACTGAGACCCTCATTGCTTACTTTAGAAAATGGTTCAGGTATGCATAAAAGAAACATTAGAATATCCAGTGCTACTAAAACCATGTTATGGCTTTCAAAAAAGGGAACGCTAATTTGCCCCATGTTCAGATGATATAAAGCAAAAACTAAGCACACGGTCATTTTTTAACATATTCGCTATATCTGCAAAGGCGGTTATTGGTAAGTAAGTTTTGAAAGTTGTTAATGATGAGAAAATTAAATTCACACAGAATAACAGATAATTCAACTTTTAAACTAACACTCATTCACCTAACAAACGGTATTAGTGGTTACCTTTCATTCTATTCTAAGACTTCGGAGGGCTACAAATGGTATTAGTGGATACCTTTCATTCTCTCCTAAGACTTCGGAGTGCTGTATTGTTAATACGATAGAAATGAATACAAAATACTTGTTTTAATGGTGTCATTTGCTACTGTCGTACATGCACTACTTGTAAATGATATCCAATGTAACACGAAGGAACACGTACTTGTGAATATCCTTAAGTCCACGGTCTTTAATTTTTCAATAACAAAACATTTAAAAAGGTCATTCTGAATTTTTATGGCTAAACTAAATCACTGATTTGCCATTTCACGATTGACCATTTCATAAGATAGTGTTGGTATACATTGATTCGATATTGCCTCACCTTTCGTTACATGATTCTCCCTTTAATACATAATAATATACTGTGCTCAAACCTGTATACCAGAAAATACATTCGCAGGTATACATACCCACATACATGTGAGAAAACAATTTGAAAGTACAAATGCAAATTCACACGACGATTCACATATACGTACGCACATATATGTGAAGCATATATGAGAAATAAGCGTTTTAGCTAAATTATGTTGAAAAAATCATTGATGTCAACGGAACCTGCTACAGTGTATCTGAAACTATCGCATTGACGGGGAGGCAGTTGGTTCAGAAATGAGAATACTGTGTTAGTATAAATGTTTTTGAGCTAGTGGCAATCTCATTACTGAATATTAGGCACTTAATGTTGAGCTTACTGAAATTTCATACTTCAAACACTATCATTTTGAACTGTCAATTAATAATGAGCCACATATTACCGGAATAGTTATACACGAGCAAAATGAAAAGACTCCTTCTTTGAGTGACAGGAGGTTTGAGGTAGGGCTGATTTGTATAGGATGTAGGTTTTCGACAATCATTATTTTTCTCATCAGTTTTTAAATAAATTTTAGAAATAAATATTCACGGATTTTTAATAAATATTCCCGAATAGATTAAAATGGGTAACTTAATTTTTATTTTGTCTATTTTCATACTGATTTCTATTGACGTTGACGTTATCTTCTACGTGCAAGTGATAGACATTTTGTTAATGTAAATAGAAATTAACTTAGTTTTCTAATTATTCCTTCACACTCGCCCCTTCACCCTCCCCCCTAGAACAATCCTAACTATCATATATACTGCTTCTGCATGATTATTTTCTCAGAAATCAAGCAACCTACCGTACTTAATATATATTCATGTTAAATATTTTCCTAATGGCTCCAATTTTAATCTTATATTTCTGAAAATAGCGGGTATTCAATTGGTAAAAATAGCATTTTCATCAATAATGAAGAATGGGATTTTTCTTAGAAAGCTACACAATTGAAAATTTCTCATTTACTATTGCACCTGACTAAAATCAAACATGTATATAATATATATATATATATATATCAATATTTATATTTTTTTTTTTTTTTATATAATTATTATATATATATATATATATATAATATATATATATGTGTGTGTGTGTGTGTGTGTGTGTGTGTGAGTGTGTGCGCACGCATGCGTATTTGTATGTGTGTGTGAGTGCATGGACGCGTGTGTGCACATACATACACATTGCAAAATCGTAGAAAGGGTATTTATCTTGTAAGATCAGTCATATCGGTACAGAATAATTACTTGTGGAATAGAATTTAAGAGTGATTTTTTTT
>NC_061110.1:100512454-100515647 GCF_015104395.2 Macrobrachium nipponense
TGATGAGAGATTCACAATATCCTTTCTAATTTTCTAAAATCCTGATTTTTTAAATTTTTTTATTTTGTTTATTTATTTATTTGTTTATTTAATTTTTGCAAACGGTGAATTACGGAAGCTTCTTATGATAAGAGATTCACAGTGTCCTTTCTAATTTGTTAAAATCTTTATTTTTATTTTATTCTTTTTATTTATTTATTAATTTATTTATTTAATTATTTATTTATTTATTTATTTATTTATTTATTTATTTATATATTTGCATATTTACAAGCTGAACTTTACTCATATCTCCTGGCAATGTAATTTCCACAATTGCCCAAATGTGCACGATATTTTATTTTATTTTAAGAAGGAACCTGTGATCAGTTTTGAAACCACCAAATACTAATTTAATGATACGAGTCTTTCCACTTTAATTCCTCGTTCGCCTCACTGACAGCATAGATAATGAAAGAATGAATATATTCATGCAGGTTACATATTCAAGAGAGACCCTAAAACCAACTGCAAACGGGGAAGTCCAGTTTGGTTATATTTTCCCCCTATCCATATTAATGACTCTTAAAAATTAAGCATATTTTTGTGATGGCTACGTTATATTTATTTTCGAAAGCTACAGTAGTTGAGTCATAGCAATAAAATATATATCCAGTTTATGAAAAATTCAATTAATTTATTTGGAAAAAAATCTAATTGAATATTAAAGAATTTATTCAAATAGTTCAATTACCTACCGAATATCCGAACATTTCTCTCTTGGTGTAATATTGTCACGCAGATATACAAGTGTATGTATAGATCACAACTATATTCATTGTTATTGTTTTAGACAGTCGTTCCAAAGGTAAATATTTCTGCTTTCCCCTTTCCATTTAGGGGTTTCTTGTTACGACTCACTTGTGCTTGAATCCCCCAGTGCTAATATTATTCCTTCTTTTGTATGTATGTATGTATGTATGTATGTATGTATGTATGTATATGTGGGTACGTGTAGTTTAGGTGAATTAAATTTACAGCGTAACAGAGAGGCAATGAAAGCGATATATCAGAGCAATCAAAGAGTTAATTAATGGACAGTAAAATGGAAAACAGGTGATTTCGCTTTAGTCCGTAAATTTCAAAACAGCTAATATAATCGTTGCAGTGGCCCAAGGAAAAACAATATATGTTTATAAAGGAATGCAAAGTGACCTCTTCCAATACAGTTTTGGACGTTTTCTCGAAATGCCAGCTTGTATAATATCAGATGCCTTCATGTAAATATAGCCTATAATTCATGGGTGTCAAACTCGGTTGCTGATACAACCATCTTGATTTGGTGGTGTAGAAAGCTGGTCATTAAATATATGAGTATCAGAGGTGAATGAATTACACTCTAATAATAATAATAATAATAATAATAATAATAATAATAATAATAATAATAATAATAATAATAATAATAATAAAGTGGATTTCACAATTGGAAATGGTAAGTGGAAAGTTGAAGTATAAAGAGAAAGCAATTCATAGTCGATGGAGTAAGTGCTTTGGAGATAAGTCGATAATGGGAAATAAAATGCTAGTAAGATAAATGGATAATTCTAGAAAAATTCTGTTTGGCTTTCACACAATACCATAATAGTCATGACTCGCGAGAGCAAAATAAATAAATGAATAGTTATTATAACAAGCTGAAGCCCTTACGTTGTCTGGTAAGCAAAAGATAGAATTAATCCGAAAACACTAACCACCTTGAAGGCAATGATTTAAACCAATACAGTATTTTGGCTTTAACAACATGCACGACGTAAGTAGCGTCATAACCAAAGGAAATTACGTGCTACAAAAATAAATTTTGCTTTTCCTTATAACTCTTTGCTTACTCGGGGAGTAAGCCTACAAACTACTTCGTTGTTGTTGTTCTTCTTCTTGTTGAAAGTGGTGGGTGGAGGGGTGAATGTAGGAAAGGTCTATGGAAAAGCCTAAAAAGGTCTGAAAAGGTGTTTCGCGTTGAGTTAAACTGACAGGAATTTTAGGATAGGATATTTGTGATTTATTTACTAGAATGAAAATGTAAAAATTAAATGATGTACATGATAAACAGTACACAACAATTATTTCTAATAAAATATAGCCCATTTATTTTGATTTTCGGTTGGCAAACAATGTGCTATTTGTCCGTAGATTTTGGCGCGCGCCCTGAGTAAGCTGGGGGTCGGATCACATCTTCATCTTGGTTGCGGGGGGCGGGGTGCAGGGTGGTATGAGAATTACGTAATCGTTCAAACCATAGATACAAAAAATCTGAATTGAAGATGATATAAGCGTCAAGAAAAAAACTTAAAAACTCACTGGCTTACCTATTTACAAAAGGTGTTTGGTCAACAAACAATCCTAATGCAAATAGGGTTGCATCTACGATTTTCTTTATTCATGATTGTTTATATCTGGAAAACAACAGAAGCATGTTTATTTTTCCAGCATTGTTATAGGAATACACACTTAACGCATTCCGTGAGAGATGAATGTTGCATAATTCATGAATACACAGAGTCCACTGTGCTTTTTGTATGTATTTTGTTTATTTGATTAAGGTAAATACCGAAATACATAATGAAATTTCTAATAAAAAAAAAAAAAATCTATACGTGTTCAGTGAGTAGTAATTTGTGATTATTTCTCTATCTTCTTACGAATAAAAGGAATTCCATAGTTCGAGAAAGAATATCGATAAATACTAGAATTGTGTGAGAGTTAATTTACATGTCGTTAATGAGCATATTCCTCAAACGCAATGATGGAAAAACATCAGCGCTCCAAGGTGAAATTTAAAGAAAAATTATCCCCAGCACACTAAATCGAAAGCAACAAAACTCCTAATTTGCAAGAAATCCTAATTTGAGGAGTAATGAATCGTTCAGGTTCAAACCGGCTGACGAAGACAAGTAACAACTGGCAAACTAAAAGGCACATTTGTTTTGAACGTGCGTGCGTGTGAAGATTAGAGAGAGAGAGAGAGAGAGAGAGAGAGAGAGAGAGAGAGAGAGAGAGAGAGTAGGAATTGTACCCAAAACAGAGAGAAAGATTAGTTTTTAGTTTTGCATTGAATGCTTGAAAAGCAACCTTAAGCCAAGGAAATAAATATATACATAGTATTATATATATATATATATGTGTGTGTGTTGTGTGTGTGTGTGTGTGCGTGTTT
>NC_061110.1:100516147-100538647 GCF_015104395.2 Macrobrachium nipponense
AAATTTTGCTTTTCCCCTTATAACTCTTTGCATACTCGGGGAGTAAGTCTACAAACTACTTCGTTGTTGTTGTTCTTCTTGTTGAAGTGGTGGGTGGAGGGGGTGAATGTAGGAAAGGTCTATGGAAAAGCCTAAAAAGGTCTGAAAAGGTGTTTCGCGTTGAGTTAAAGAGACAGGAATTTTAGGATAGGATATTTGTGATTTATTTATTAGAATGAAAATGTAAAAAATAAATGATGTACATGATAAACAGTACACAACAATTATTTCTAATAAAATATAGCCCATTTATTTTAATTTTCGGTTGCCAAACAATGTGCTATTTGTCCGTAGATTTTGGCGCGCGCCCTGAGTAAGCTGGGGGTCGGATCACATCTTCATCTTGGTTGTGGGGGGCGGGGTGCAGGGTGGCATGAGAATTACATAATCGTTCAAACCATAGATACAAAAAATCTGAATTGAAGATGATATAAGCGTCAAGAAAAAAACTTAAAAACTCACTGGCTTACCTTTTTACAAAAGGTGTTTGGTCAACAAACAATCCTAATTCAAATAGGGTTGCATCTACGATTTTCTTTATTCATGATTGTTTATATCTGGAAAACAACAGAAGTATGTTTATTTTTCCAGCATTGTTATAGGAATACACACTTAACGCATTCCGTGAGAGATGAATGTTGCATAATTCATGAATACACAGAGTCCACTGTGCTTTTTGTACGTATTTTGTTTATTTGATTAAGGTAAACACCGAAATACATAATGAAATTTCTAAAAATAAAAAAAAAACAAAAAAAAAATAAAAAAATCTGTACGTGTTCAGTGAGTAGTAATTTGCGATTATTTCTCTATCTTCTTACGAATAAAAGGAATTCCATAGTTCAAGAATGAATATAGATAAATACTAGAATTGTGTGAAAGTTAATGTACATGACGTTAATGAGCATATTCCTCAAACGCAATAATGGAAAAACATCAACGCTCCAAAGTGAAATTTAAAGAAAAATGATCCCCAGCACACTAAGTCGAAAGCAACAAATCTCCTAATTTGCAAGAAATCCTAATTTGAGGAGTAATGAATCGTTCAGGTTCAAACCGGCTGACGAAGACAAGTAACAACTGGCATACTGAAAGGCACATTTGTTTTGAAAGTGCGTGCGTGTGTTAAGCAGAGAGAGAGAGAGAGAGAGAGAGAGAGAGAGAGAGAGAGAGAGAGAGAGAGAGAGAGAGAGAATAGGAATTGTACCCAAAACAGAGAGAAAGATTAGTTTTTAGTTTTGCATTGAATGCTTGAAAAGCATTTAACTTAAGCCAGGGAAATCACACACACACACACACACACACACACACACCACACACACATATATATATATATATATATATATATATATATACATATATATATATATATATATATATATATGTATATCATACATATATATATATATATAATATATATATATATATATATATATATATATATATTATATATAAATATATATATATACATATATATGCATATAAATATATGTGTGTGTGTTGTGGGCGTATGTGTGTGTGTATGATACCTGTAATGGGAGATTATCATTGATTTAAAGCTGTAAATGCTATGAAAATTAACGAATCGTAAAATGGGACGCAGGTAATTCTGATTCAGCCCATAAAGTTTAAGGTAATTATTGTAAAATGACCTCGAACAAACTAGCTTTTTTTGGAAAAAGGGCAAATAAAATTTGACCTAAGCTACGAGGTCATGAAAATGCGAGTTGGAGAAATGAGATGCAATATAAATATTTTTTTTTTTTTATTTAAGAAATGGAAAGCTGGGTTTTTTCATTAGCGGTAAATTTAGAGTGTATAATTTTTCTTTAATGTTGACCAGAGTAAAATTGGACAAATGATGTCCAGGTAACGTTCTCCGGAAATATAAGAACCCGAGAGGGTTTAATCTTGTTTGTCCTCCCACGGGTGACATTAGGGGAGACATGACACAGCCACCCACCCTGTAAACCGGGTTGTCCGCCCCATGTGAGGCGCTGGGGTACGTAGGGGATCGGGGAGGGTAAGGGAGACATCCACCCTCCTCCTGCAAACCCGTTTGTCTGCCCCGGGTAGGGCAGGGTAGGTAGGGAATGGGAGGGTAGGGGAGACATTCGCCCATCCCCTGCAAACCAGTTTATCCACCCTGGGTGGGGGCGGGGTAGGTAGAAGAAGAGGAGGGTAGGGGAGACATCCTCCCTTATCCTGAAAACCGGTTTGTCCGCCCTGGGTGGGGCGGGGTAGGTAGGGGAGACATCCACCTTCTTCCTGCAAAAATGGTTTGCCAGCCAAGGGTGGGGCCGGGTAGATAGGGGATCGGGAGGGTAAGGGAGACATGACACAGCCACCCTCCTCCTTCAAACCTGTTTGTCTACCCCAGGTGGGTGCGGGGTAGGTAGGATAGGATCAGGAGGGTAGGGGAGACAACAGCCCCAGGTTCTAGCGCGCGTAGCGTACTCCAAGAAGCTCGTATATGAATAATAGTACCTAAAGTCCCATAAAAACCTTTTGATACGAATATAGGGCTGTTGCTTCACTTCCTTATTCCTGGATAGCAATACTGACCAGTTTTTTTTTATATATATATAATTATTTTCCCACGAGTATTTCTAGTAGATGTACATATACGACTGTATGTCCCACCTGATTTCTTTGATAAATTATCCGACTTCGTTAAATATTGAAAGAATAAAATTGATTAACTAGTTTCATTTTAATCGCTTAAAGAGTAACATTTGGCTTATCTATTTTATATAAAATTCGTAAAAATTATTCATATTTTGTGTAAGATGAGCAGTTCTTAATCTTTCCAATGAATTTACTGCATTCCCTACTATCTCTCTATCTCTCTCTTTTGAAGTAAAGCAATGATTTGTCTAATAACCTTCTAAGGGGGAGAGAACGTTAAAGTCGTTCTTAAATCTTTTACTATTGCGCGTGCTTCATTTTACTAGCAAGAAAAAAAAGTAAAATAAAATAAATAAGTCAATCAATCAATAAATCAATAACTTAAAAAATGATTGTTAAAGTTACCAGAGCTTGTTTTTAAATCTTTGATATTGCGGAAATAAAAAAAAAATCATGTTCACTCAGAAAAGTAATAAGATTCGAAAATATAAATAAATAACTAAATAAATTATTTCTAAAATTACCAGAGCTTGATTATAAATCTTTCTTATTACAAAAATAAGAAAAAAAATTAAGTTAACCCACTAAATAAATAAGTTGCGAAAGGTACCTATACTTTTGTTTTTTCCCATCTGTCCATCCGCCTGTGGTGTTTGCGTATGGTAACACTGCGTCCCGGTCTTTAGAAAGTTAAACTATTTGTAAGTTTTAGGTAAATAAAAGGATATATTGGTGTACATTTCCAACTGAAAAGTGTTTTAATCATTTACTGTATGCGAATTACACCGTTAATATTCGAAATAGGATATTATTTTTAAACCCGGGACGCAGTGTTACCATGCGCAAACACACAGGTGGATGGACAGATGGAAACCAACAAGTAATGGCTGACGCATTTTATTATTTTTTTTTCCTTCCAACTTCTGCAGAGAATCATTTCACTTTCAATTGGTCAGACTTTGTGATGTACTTCGAGTCATAACAAATATTTCATTTGGAAATTCACTCGTTAAAAATTATATTCACCAAAGATTTTTGGTAAGGTGCGTCAAATGGAGGTAATGGCGTGGCATCGATTGTACTCATTATGTTACTACAAAATGTCAATTTTTTTGTCACGCTAATGAAGACAGAAGTCGTTATTACGGTGATAAAATAAATGACGTATCTCCTGGTTGATAATGTACATATAATTTTTTGGTTAGCGATTCTAAACGGAAACTTTACGGAAAGATTTACGCATAACATTTTAGTATTTCATAGAAATGAATTCTATTATAATACATCTGACTCCCTGACGAATTATCTATAGTGGGTACTTCAGTTTTCTTACGAAAAAGTAATCAAAATTATTTTTCTCATGATAAATCTCTGAAACTTTTCTTTTTGAAATGAATTGTAGTCTGATGGTGTAATAAAATGTCAAAAAAATAACTTGCACCTTAATCCTACCCCAAGCAAGGATTAATGAATGTTCTTGAAAATTTTACTTAACAGTTCTGTTATATGCAAATGACTTCATGGTTTCATACTATGATGACATTGTAATATAGGATCTTATTTTTTTATATTCATTTTTATAAATGGTTTGTAACATTTTGAGAAGGAAAAGAGTATATATCACTGTTAGATCTCTCTCTCTCTCACTCTCTCTCTCTCTCTCTATCTCTCTCTCTCTCTCTCATCTGAAATTTTATATACATTTTATACACACTGTATATAGTACATATATATATATATATATATATATATATATATCTATATATATATATATATATATATATATATGTAAGTGTTTACATAATAAAAAATATGGAATGTTAGTCCATATATATAAAAGTCTAAAACTAAAGAGGTCAACCAGATTGCTTGCAGGAATGTGATCAGACTAGAGACGCTAAAGATGACGTATACAATAAGTATGTAGGCTAAGATAACATGCCGTCACCTGTAGTCATTCAATTGTTTATAAACATTAGTCCAAGCTCCCTGCTTGAGACAACTACCCCGACCTATTATTCAAACGGCCTACGTGATCTGTAGCGTGTCTCATTCGATTGTGTGTTCGTATGAAACTATGTCATCTGATAGTATGTTCTTATAGTTTGAACTACTGTCTGTTCCTTCATAACTTGTAACAGAGATGGTAGACAGGCAGAAGAAGAGTTAGCTATCGTCATTAGAAGGACCTGTACCTCTTTACCTAAGCTTTATCATGTAGAGGAATAGGATTAGCCATCATCATTGGCAGAAGCGATCAAGCTATCGTCATAGAAGACTTGTACGATCATACTGATCTTCATCATGTAAACTTCAGAAGAATATACTATTTTTATACCTTGTGTTTTCTACAAGAACCTCACCGAACCATGAGTTTAAACACATCGTCGTAAAGATAATACCGACTTCGTAAGTGATCTACAAAACCCAGACACTCCATTGAAGATGGAAGTGCAATACCAACCGACTTAGCGTATAGATTATCGCTAGTCTAACATTACCTCATAGGGCGCCTTATCATACAAGGCAGAGCCCTAATATTTGGTGGCCAGCGGTGGGATAAGAACTCTACAACGTCCTACGAAGAAAAAACCAGATAATAAATCATGTATCATAAGAAGTCAACGACGACGGAAGCAGCAGATTCTTCAAGCAACCTAGTATCATCATTAGTGAGCGACTTCAGAAAACAACAAGATTCGTCAAGCAACTTAGTATCATCGTTAGTGAATAACTTCAAGAAACAAAACCGACGTGTCCTTTTTCCTACGACAAACGCAAGCTTCGTCTCTCATTAGAATCATTCAGAAACATCGTTAGTGAGCGTTTTCCGGCACTCCAAGAAACAAACCGAACGCGTCTGCAGCATCGGATCTTCAAGGGCTCGAATCATCGAAACAACGCGCACGGGGGAAACTGAAGCCAAACCAGGTCGTCCGCTAAATAGAGAAGGAGGACCAAGGCCGTGTGTCGTTATCGGAACACCGTGACTTCCCACAAAAGCAAGCTAAGTACAATTTTTTTTTATTCATTTGAGTTAACTTTGAGTGTTTTCCTTTGTTCAGGTCGAATTTCGTTATTCATGTGGCTGAAGTTACGAGACATTCTTAATCTTACTTTTTTACAGAAATTATCTACATCATTGAGATTTCGCTACTGCGAGTTTTTTTATCTTTGAGTGTCTGTTTCCAGAAGTTCTACTGAAATATCATAATCATATACTATGTTAATTTTATCATTTTGGGTGATTATTAATCCCTTACGTAACAAATCATAGTTAAACAGTAAAATATGCGTTTACGCAGTGACGTCTGTATTTATACAGATGCATGGATAGGGTCGTTTAAGCCGTAGTAGGATTAGAAAACACACAAAAAAAAAACAAGTGGAACACCCTTACAAATCTATATAAATTAGAGGTAACACTATTTCGGGTCATGACAATAAATGCTCCTTTGCAAAGTCCCGATCGCAGTTTTAGCCTTGAGTTTTTTGAGTTATATAAAAAAAATATCGAACCTCAATGACTCAACTAACTTTTAAAAATATGGCTGGATTGCAAGGAATAACATGTCTGTAAAAAACTTTCATCAGGCTAAATGCGCTGACCAGGATCCCTCACTATTTCAAATTTTAGCAAAGAATGAAGTACAAACAGTTAATATTGAATACAGTAGAGATAACTTGTCTTATAGTAATCGCTCAGTTCCTAATAGTCGTCATTCATTGCTTTATACGTAACCAGCAACATAATGCTAAAAAACACACAATACGTTGCCGATGGTAATAAAGAGAAGGATCCTAATTATTTACAAAAAAGAATAGAAACAGTAGCCTTTCAGAATCAAACAAGCAAACTCGGTTACTGTGTCACCTAGTCAAGCGGTCAAGGTTAGTCAAAAAAACTGCCGAAGTATTCAAAGCATAGCAAATTCCACACAATAAGCGACTCTAGCAGAGTGGGAAAAGCGATGTTGGTTCATACCAATATCTTTTTGAATTAAAGTTAAAAAGGATTTTTCCTATGAAACACACGACCGTATGAGTAATCAGAGCAGGTTTTCGTTTTAATTTTTTAATACATTAAGTTATAATAAATACTGGTGGATTAAGCCCAACTGTACGCGCCGTAAAAATTAGAATATCTTGTTTTATTTCTTTAGTACACGCAATATCTTGTATTTACGGACTCACCGTCTGTTGTTCGAACTTCCCTAATGAGAAGTCCGGATAAGCGAGCGCTTACAGATACCTCTATAGTTATAAAAAAACATGATCTGTATCTAGTGTAATTGTAAGATTCATCTAGGGGTATACAAAATATTATCTTACATCCTGCAATAAAGGCGTGTTTATCAAAGGGAAATCCTATAAACCTTCAAACATATTAAAATCCGTTTGAACAAAAATGAGACAGTTAATCAAATAATAACTTATATAAAAGAACAAATCATTTGTCTCATAAATCGTAACATTGTTCAAATGACCCAACAGAATTCTCCCACAACCGCAGTCGCAATTTGTTCACGCAAAATCTCGAGAAGCATGCACCCTCGAATGTCTTAGTGCGTGTAAAAAGACTTTGCTGGGAAATGAAATTTTAATCCTTCCCGACACTCTGAATTATAACGATTTCCGCGAACAAAGCCTAAAAGTATACATATCGTTGGATACGGAAGTTATAAATATCGCATATTGTTGTTCTAATTTTTAATCACGCCCAACCAGTCGTGGATGAATCTCTCTGATAATCTATCTGAAGTAATATCCGTAAAGTCATTCAAGCAGAGGTGATTCAGCAGAAATTTTTTTTTATCTTTTATCTGAATACCAGGAAGTTTCTCCACTAGCGAGTGATCTCTGGGAAAAAACGGATGTAATTTAACACAAAACACGGTCTAAGGACAAACATAAAAGCTATTTACGTACCTTCGTATAGATTCTCAATGAAATTTCAAAATAGAGATAAATGACGAAGTTGAAAAATGTTTGTAATAGGAGTCATTAGGAAATCAAATAGCCCATATAATTTTTTTTCCTCTCAAACGTCATGTCATAAAGGATCGGACCTTGGCGTATTCTGCGTAAGATTTCTGTCGCTTAAACAAGGAAACGACTTCCGATAGTTTCCAGTGCGATGTACCGACGACATCTTATCTCTGTTAGGTTAGAATAAATTTTTTTCACCAACTTGGACTTACTTAAATGCTTTTACCAGATACCATTACCTAAGAGTTTGTACCTCATACACCGTTTTCAGCACACCCAGGGGACATTATCAATTTTTACGTATGCCTCCGGCTTACGTTGCGCCCCAATTACAATATAGTGTTTGGAGATTTTTAGGGGATAACCTACATGCCTATATGGATGATCTTGTAATCTTTTCTAATACCTTAGAAGTACATTCACATAAAGTAGAGCTAGTGCTACAGAGACAAAGACAAATAATCTCAGAGTAAAATATCTAAATGTGAGTTTTTAAAAACCGAACATGTTTATCTAGGTTTTATGTGTCTGGTCAAGGTCTTAAAAGTAGTCCATGGTAAGGTGTCGGCTATTCATAACTTTCCGGTACTTATTAACGTAAAAGGGGGATACAGCACTTTTGCGCTGTAGTGGGTATTACAATGGTATGTAAATATGTAACTCTTCAATGATGACAGCTCCTTTAACAGATCTTACGAAGAAGAGCGTAGATTTATTATGGTCTGAAAAGCATCACAGGCGTTCGATATCTTAAAAGCGGAAAATGCAGCTTACCTAACTTAAAAATCCTGATTTAAATAAGGAATTTTTTTTTATTGCAACAGACGCCCTCAGACCAAGGGGTAAGAGGGATACTACTTCAGTAATATGATAAACAGTTCTTCCCTATAGCTTTTTATTCACGTAAACTAAAGCCCTCTGAAAGTAAATATTGCAGTAATAGGCAAGGAAGGCCTAGGTATCATTAACTCACTAGTACATCTTAAGTTCATAATCTATGGCTATCCTGATAAAGTCCTTACTGAACATGAGTCCTTTACCGAGTTTTTTCAAAGGCTTTAATCACAGTCCAAAAGGAACTCGGTGACAAATGATCATTCAGGTCTTGGGAGCCAAGATAAGATATCTACCTGGGAAAGCAAATATCATAGCTGACGCATTATCCCGCAATCCCGCACCATACCGCAAAGAACCATTAATTAGACTAAAAGATATAGAAACATCCGTACCTATTGTTAAAACCGTATCTAAACAAGAAAATTCCTTAACCCAAGAGATCGCGAGCATTGAATATCTGGGTCGGAGCGCAGAACTGTTACAAACTGAACAAAGCAAGCGTCAACAGACATAACCCAAACAATAAACACTTCGAACGGAACAAACAGAGTCAGCAGCAATAAACACCAAACACTAAACACTTCGAAACGGAAACAGGGTCAGCGGACTAAGCAAAAACAATACACACTTCGAGCAGAAACCCTAAAGCAAAAGTATACTTAAGGTATGTGTATCAGAATAATTGTAATCAAATGTAGTATTATTATGTAGGGGTCTGTGACGAGGAAAACCCGAAGAAACACAGCAGATGACTAACGACCAGGTAGTAGTAATAATCTCTTTCATACCAATCGTCATAAACTGGTTGCATTCCGTCATCCAGGGTTCCCTACTATGTCACAGAAAGCCAAAATCACTATTTTACTGGCCTACAATGCTTACAGATATAAAAAAAAAGCACATAACTAATTGTAACACGTGTCATGAAAACAAGGGATACACTAAGACACCTGTCAGTTTTAGGAGCCTATCCTGTGCCAAATCAATCCTTGAAAGAATATACGTAGATTATTAAACAGAATTACGAGTCTGACAGAGGAATAAAACACTTCTTAGTGTTAATAGTTCCTTGACACGTTATATAGAATTAATAGCACTAAAAACAAACACCGCAATTAGTGCGTTAGGAATATTTATGAGTGCTAAATCAGTAAATATGGAATTCAACACATAATAATCTGTGACTCGGGTGGTGTAAATCAATAATAATCTCCTTAACACGTTGTGTGAATTCCTTTCCATTAAGAAACCAATAATATATTTGATCACCCAGAGTCAATCGGTTTGGTAGAATAACGGATAATTAAATAGGAAGTGTCAATGTCTTACGAGTTACAACTCGTGATATTGGATCCGACCGGATTATAGCGGTTCTCGCGGTTTTTAAATGCCTTTATCATTTATATCATGTATCTATAGAATTGATGCCGCAAGTAGCCTTATTACGGTAACGACCGCTAGAACACTTTTTCCACATATTCAAAGCCAAAACCATTAATTTATCAAATATATATAAAAAAATAAAAAAATATATAAATAAATAAAAAAAAAAAAAAAATAAAATAAATATGGATACAAGTGGAGTCAATAATAATACACTCCGTAAGAAGTCGGAAGGGTTACAAATTATTAATAAAAAAAAGGAATCACGCTATAAAATCAAATAAGCAAAAACGTAACCCAAGGTTAAGTTAAATATCTAAATATATATGCGTAAAGATTCGAACTCTAACTTAACGCTTTAGTAATGACAAATAAGCTAAAAGTTCAAACCAACCTATCCAAAAACCTACTGCATATTGTCTGTCCCGGTGATTTATATTCGTAGTCAATGAAAAAAAAAAAAAAAATAAAAAATAAATAAATAAATAAACTAATAATAAATAAAATAAATAAAATAAAATAAAAGAGATTTTAAAGTCAGGAAGTCTAGAAGTGAAAATGTTATCTATGGAATAATCCTATATGAATCTTATACAGGGCTAATAATATATATAGAATTTGTATGGAAACCTTTTTCATATAGTTTGAATAAGGAATATTTATTTAACATAATGCCAACATGAAACTAATATATTGTTCAATTTTGGTACTGTTTTTTTTTTTTCAGACATTCTTCTCATGCGGGTGGAGAATTAAAACACTAAAATATCATTTGAAAATACTAAAGTCGTATCTTTTACAGCAAGTAACGTAACTCTTAGCTGGCTGAGAGCAATCTCCTGCCAAGTGACGACGTCATCATTGCCGTATCAGCATTTGTTCCTTTAACCTCAAATATCTGCTTACACAGGCTTCATCTGTGTGTCGTCTCTGCTTGCAAAAGCAGATTGACTGGAGAAAGGAATGCTTAGCCCGAACTTCTCATGGGCAAGGCAGACGTTAGGTACAAATGTCTATCCGTATGCGCAATGCAACTTTAGCTAAGGAGTTGCAATCATTTTAAAATTAATAACAAAATAAGCAAATAGAATTTCTATAACAACAAAATGAATTAATTTTTCTGAACCTCATAGACATTTAGAATTATCAAGTTGTGGATAAGAAATATTTACTTGCAACATTAGCCTATTACAATTCAGTAAATCACATTCATGGGAAAATGTCCCACATTTTCTTGGAAAACCCAAAGTTTATATATAGAATTAGTTACATAGTGGGTTTTTTTCGTTGCATCTCCTACCTATTAATAATGTTTTAAAAGTTAACCTCAGAGGATGCGCACGAGAAAATTGAATATGAAACTTTTGTTAGGGCACATAGAATCATGATTAATCTTCTCTTTGACTCTTATGTTGCCTGGCAATCTTACAATTAGCTCCGTTTTCCACTTCTTTGTCTAGTAACTTACTACCAGTAATATCGAATTTTCTTTGAGATTCGTAATGATATCTATTTATTTTTATAATTCTGGATATTTTTACAAGTCATCATAGACCTGGATAGGTTCACTCATTGTTTAATTGCCATGGATAAAAAAGTTTGTACAGCGGACTCTTTTGAATTCCGAAATATCAGCGAATTCATGTGGGTTAGTCTGGTCTAAAAGGCTCTCTTCCCTCCCCTGTATTTGGATGTCGTCTGAATTTACTTTGCCCTTGTGACAAGTATAATTTCACTTGCAGGCTGATTAATGGAACCGGTTACAGTATCCTGCAGTACGAGAGTTTCACATAGCAACTTCAAAAATCGTTCGTCGCAGCGGACGACTACAGTCAAGTAACAACCGCCTACAATGTGAAAAGGAATTTCATGGACTTCTTCGACCGACACCGTATCTCGTCGGAATTCGACTACAAAAGGGACATAACTTCCGACAATTACGACCCGAAGGATATTCAACTCTACTTTGCTGGCGAAGGACTCGTGCTGGATGATCTATTCATCGCGAACGAATCGTGTAGCTTAGGATGCAGAGAATCCAAGTATGAGCGCAAAATAGAACGTTGGACCCGCCCCAGGCAAAATTTTCCCCTTGTTTTAACCATTGAAAAAAGGCCGTTTCAATTGGCTAAAGGTGGTTGTCTGGAATTGTGTAATGGACGAAAAGTTGTTCGAAAGCTAGTTAAAAGTGAAGTAGTATAACCTCGGTCATGTATCCTATATATATAAAGTATCATGTATCCTATATATATTGATCATAAATAACAGAGTCGAAATATATCTTTGCGTGTACGCAATAGGAATCTCTTATATAAATGATCATAAATAACAGAATCTAAATATATCTTTGCGTGTGACGCAGTAGGAACTATTTAAAGTGCACATATATTAATCATAATTATATGAATCCATATACCAATGTATAAACAAATCAGGTAGCATATAATCAATCTGTTACCTTTTATCTTCCCAATTATCTGCAGTTATATATGAGTTAGTATATTGATTAATGAATCAGAAATCAACGAATCAATCAGCATAAACATTAATAATTTTATCAATTCATATATGATATTTTTTATCAGTTAAAATATGATTTTTATCATGTTAATCTTCATTCTATGCAATTATCAGAGTACATTAGTTTTAATGCGGAACGCTCCAGCGGCTGTCGGAATTCGACTACAAAAAGGGACATACTTCCGACAATTACGACCCGAAGGATATTCAACTCTACTTTGCTGGCGAAGGACTCGTGCTGGGATGATCTATTCATCGCGAACGGATCGTGTAGCTTAGCCTTAGGTTGCAGAGAATAAGTATGAGCGCAAAATAGAACGGTGGACCCGCCCAGGCAATTTTCCCCTTGTTTTAACCATTGAAAAAGGCCGTTTCAATTGGCTAAAGGTGGTTGTCTGGAACTGTGTAATGGACGAAAGTTGTTCGAAAGCTAGTTAAAAGTGAAGTAGTATAACCTCGGTCATGTATCCTATATATATAAAGTATCATGTATCCTATATATAATTGATCATAAATAACAGAGTCGAAATATATCTTTGCGTGTACGCAATAGGAATCTCTTATATAAATGATCATAAATAACAGAATCTAAATATATCTTTGCGTGTACGCAGTAGGAATCTATTTAAAGTGCACATATATTAATCATAATTATAGAATCCATATACCAATGTATAAACAAATCAGGTAGCCTATAATCAATCTGTTACCTTTTATCTTCCCAATATCTGCAGTTATATATGAGTTAGTATATTGATTAATGAATCAGAAAATCAACGAATCAATCAGCATAAACATTAATAATTTATCAATTCATATATGATATCTTTTATCAGTAAATATGATTTTTATCATGTTAATCTTCATTCTATGCAATTATCAGAGTACATTAGTATTTTCTGTAGCATAAGTATCTTAAAGAGATGAAGTGAAAAAAACTGTATCATTATATATGATGTGATCACTATTATTTACCATATCATTGTTTTATATTTTATTACTTGAAATCAATTCATGTACACAATGAATTTTTATTTACTTTATATATATATATATTCACATAGTGTCTGTATCACACTCCTATAAGTCAGATGCAAGTCAAGTGTGAGTAATATTCAGTAGCTGGTTTTGGTAGCTGACCGAGCTAATTGTAAGTGTTACATAATAAAAATATGGAATGTTAGTCCATATATATAAAAGTCTAAAACTAAAAAGAGGTCAACCAGATTGCTTGCAGGAATGTGATCAGACTAGAGACGCTAAAGATGACGTATACAATAAGTATGTCCGGCTAAGATAACATGCCGTCACCTGTAGTCATTCAATTGTTTTATAAACATTAGTCAAGCTCCCTGCTTGAGACAACTACCCGACCTATTATTCAAACGGCCTACGTGATCTGTAGCGTGTCTCATTCGATTGTGTGTTCGTATGAAACTATGTCATCTGATAGTATGTTCATATGTTTGAACTACTGTCTGTTCCTTCATAACTTGAACAGAGATGGTAGACAGGCAGAAGAGAGTTAGCTATCGTCATTAGAAGACCTGTACCTCTTTACCTAAGCTTTATCATGTAGAGGAATAGGATTAGCCATCATCATTGGGCAAGGGGGGGGGGGGAAGGAAGCGATCAAGCTATCGTCATAGAAGACTTGTACGATCATACCTGATCTTCATCATGTAAAACTTCAGAAGAATATACTATTTTATACCTTGTGTTTTCTACAAGAACCTCACCGAACCATGAGTTTAACACATCGTCGTAAAGATAATACCGACTTCGTAAGTGATCTACAAAACCCCAGACACTCCATTGAAGATGGAAGTGCAATACCAACCGACTTAGCGTATAGATTATCGCTAGTCTAACATTACCTCATAGGGCGCCTTATCATACAAGCAGAGCCCTAATATATATATATATATATTATATATATATATATATATATATATATATATATATATATATTATATATCCTATATATATATATATATATCTATATAGAATATCTATATATATAATATATATAAATATATATATATATATATATATATGAATATACTATATATTATATATATATAGATATATTACATATATATATATATATATATATATATATATATGTCTATATTCATATATATATATTATATATATATATATATATATACTATATATCATATATATATATAACTCTGTCCATATATATATACTATATATATATATATATAGTATAAAATTTTTATTATATATATATATATATATATATATATATATATATATATATTTCTATATATATATATATCTATATATATATATATATATATATATATATATATATATATATATATATATACTATATAATATACATATACATAGAGTATGTGCTATATATATATATATATATATATATATATATATATATATATATTGTCAATCGTGATGGTCTCCGCCATTTTAGCATCCAATTCGAGAGGTCCTGCCCGGGAATTTAAACGAATGCAGGCATGGGCTGCCCCTAGCCGGAGTCTCACCACCTACCCACCTATCCTAGACCAGTCTCCTCCCCGAGGTCTCTTACTTTCAGGATGCCACCGCAAGACGGCAGCGCCAAGCTGGCACCCCCCCAAATGGGGAATCATACTGCAAGTATAGGCCTAAAGCAAAAGAGACAAAAGGTTCCTGACCAGTAGAGAACCTCCAGGGGGGGGGTGTGAAACCACCCACCTTCGCAGGGGACGCGCGGCAGGAAAAGAACCGAGGCGTGGGTGGCCTTCTTCACTGTTTTGATAGCCTTAGGAGGTGGACGTGCTGGCCTCTGTCCGCCCTTCCGAGCGGCAACTGTCTCTCCCCTTTAAAAGGTAGGTGTCTGTTGTATGAGAACCTCGTACCCTAACCTATCCTTCCTCCTTCCCCATGATAGCATCCCATCCTTCCCTCCTATCCGTACAGAAAGAAATCCTATCCACCGATCCTTTGTTTCCTCTCCCTCTCCTGCCCGCCGGCGTGCCCTCGTGGCGGCCTTGCCCAAGACCGTCTCCCCTCAACCTGAGCGCAGTCTCTCTCATCCATAATGTCTAAGTGCTAACCGTTTATAATTAGCAGTCATAGCCAAATGTGTAATTCCTATAAGACTTATTGCTACGTCCATTAGTAGAAATAATCTGTATAAGTCAAATAGTGCAGTGTAAGAAATTGCTAAGTGGATTAGCGTATCTGTGCATATTAACTAGTCTTTAATTGTCGTAAATTTCCCTTTCAGGGACGAGAGTACATTTGCTGAGCTTCCACGTAATCTGGTTACGAACCGGATATCGTACACCTTCCACTCCATAACAAGCCCCACCCCTTGCAGCTTCAAGCTCCAGCGGTTAGCCACGGTTAACCAGAAAATTTATGTATCCGTTGTGCCTTCTTAATTGTAAATAGAAGTAAATACATTATTGCCGGTATTCAGTGTCTATATGCGGCTGGCGACCTCCCACTTCCCTTAATTATATAAATTAGGATATACGTTTGCTAATAATAAGTACTTATGTGCAAAGGCAGCGTAAAATCTTAAAACTGTCGACCGAAGCCAAGATTCGCTAAGATAGTTGGTTAATATCTTTGTTTTAAAGTAAATATTCCCCTTTCTATCTTTGGTGACTGAGACGAACCTTAACTTCATTTTGAGTAAATTATATTATAACTGGAGTTGGAATCGTGGAAGCAAAACAGCCAAGAAAACTTTAATATTTCGTTAAAATCTCTCGTAAGTGTTAACAAGGAATTTGCATAATAATAAACAGGGCAGATAGGAATAAATTCCCGCTAACGTTCGTAATCATAACGCAAAAACGATCACTGTGTTTAACGTTCATTTTTACATCCTAAAGTGTAAAGTGAGTGCGTTGGTTGTGAAATAGTGTCGTTTAAAATCCCGCGGAAAGTGTATGTGTGTGTGCACGCACGCTGCTAGCTCGCAGGGCAGCCAACCGTCACGTGTTTAAACGACTTTCCATAACGAGTTACAATATCGTCCATAAGTAGTAACGGAAATCGTCGTGTTAGGTTGTTCTTAGTGTAATTGTGTAAATATTGTGGGATTTCAAAGTAATTATGATTTAAGATTTTTTTTTTTCTTTTACGGGACTTAGTTTTGCACAGTTGTAAACAGAGGGTAAACCTGGGAAAGTCTAGCCCCACACACACGTAAACGTAACCCCGAGCGGAGACACGGGTGTTTTGTTTGTTTTTGTTTGGTTTCTCTTTCGAGGCTCCCGACTTTACGTGTTTATGTTAATAGGGCAAACTTTTTTAGTGTGAGGAGAAGGTAAATAACGGTATATGCTTTGTTACTTTGTAATTTTTTTTTTTCTCTCTTTCTCACTTAAGTGTGATAGACATGTGTAAATGGTTGGGAAAGGAATAATTCCTGTGCGGTGGTGCTAGATCGTTCAGGTTAAGTTTCATATCATTATAATGTGTGGATCTTTCTAAACTATTGGGAGACATAATTCATTTATTTTAAGTGAAGGGATTAGTTATTGGGGATAATCATCTCTAGTGAAGCAAAATTAATTAGCGTTTCATTGATTGCCAGCTAAACCAAAATAGCAGTTCCTACGCAATCTTAACTTACGCTTAACCCCCCCCCCCCCCCCCCCCCCCCGGGGGCAATTTAAAGTTGTGTTATTTTAGACGTTTGTTTACCTTTGGAGTTTTTATTGCTCCTTTAAACAGACAGCCACAACTACAAACCCTAATTTTAATAGCTAGCCTAGGGGATCATCCATCGCTTTGATTCCTGCCGTAGGTCTATTATTCTAGCTAGCCTAGGGGATCATCCATCGCTTTGATTCCTGCCGTAGGTCTATTATTCTAGCTAGCCTAGGGGATCATCCATCGCTTTGATTCCTGCCGTAGGTCTATTATTCTAGCTAGCCTAGGGGATCATCCATCGCTTTGATTCCTGCCGTAGGCCCATTTTTCCTAGCTAACTTCAGGATCACCCATCTTTGTGAACCCTGTTTACGGCTTAGTGCCATATAGCTTACAGGTACACCTCTTGCTGTGTATTCCTGTCATTTGCGCACCTCGACAGTGTAGTCTTTTCCAGGTACAATTATTGGTCGTGGTGCCACTTTGCACCGCTTTATCTGTATCCTTCCTGCTGCCAGACTTCTGCTTTGGCCAGAGTGTCTTTCCCTTCCGTGCAATTGTTGAGGGTGATCCAGTAGTCATTTCAAGGAAATTAGCAAAATGCCCACCACTGAGATCCAGGCTATAATGGAATTGGGAAAGAGGCTCGGGTATGATGGAACAGAATTGCAAGAATTTGTCCGAGAAACCCAGGCCGAAGCCAGGGATCGAAGGCAAGAGGAGAGAGAAAGAGAGAAGGAACGGCAGGAGCATGAATTAAGGAAGCAGGAGCATGAATTAAAGATGCAGGACAAAGCCATTGAATTAGCCCAGCTCCAATCCTCACAAGCTCCACCTAATGGTACTCCGCTACCGGGGCCCGGCTCTCCATCCTTGCCTGTCCATACTCTCATTCCTCAGTGGGACGATAAGGATCCCGTAAGGTGGCTACACGAAGTGGAGTCAGTGTTCCAGACATGTGCTGTGGCAGGGGAGATGAAGGCCCTACTTCTGGCCAAGCATATGCAGGGAAAAGGGAAGGCTGCTCATTCTGCCTTACCCGTTGATCGACAAGGAGATTTCGGGGCTGTCCGGAAGGCCGTGATAGAGGCTTACAAGCTGAGCCCTGAACATTGGCGCCGTCAGTGGCGTGGGCAAGTTAAGCCCTCCACGCAACCTTGGGCTGACTGGGCTTTTCAGAAGGATAGGCTCTATACCCTCTGGCTTGGGGCTGCGAAGTGCACTACCATCGAGGACCTCCACGAGCTTGTCAAAATTGAGGATTTCCATAGGCATGCCCCACCAGAGCGCTCTCTCTATATTACCGAGAAGAAGCCAACAACTTTAGGGCTTTGTTGCGAGTATGCCGATGAATACGAACTCGTCCGGCATAACTCAGGGTCCCAGCGCACTGCGCCACCCCCTGCCACTGCTCTGGCTGGCAAGTCTAAGCCCAAGCAAAAACCATCTTCTTCCGCCAAGTGCAACCTCGGTGGCAAATCCAACCACACTGACGCAGACTGCCCGACAAATCAGTCAACACCAGCGGCTGCCCCTTCGGATACGAGCCCTCAGTCCAAACACAAGGGTAAAGGGCCAAAAACCAAAAAGGAGTTTTGCCAAAGCACTGTGGAGGTTTGCAAGGTCTACGGCCACTAAGAAAACTACTCGCAGTGCCCTAGCCGAACCTCAGCTCAAAACCCAGTTGTCCTCTCCATCGCTACTCTAGGCGCATCGCGGGGGCGGCCTGCAGAAGGGGAGATCACCGTAGCCCCACTTGAAGGAGGCACCCCTCCACAGTTGGTCCGAGCATTCGAGGATCCAGGTTCAGATGTTTCCCTAATCTTGTGGCACCAGGTACCCGCTGGCGCCCAAGTAACCGGCAGGATGAGCGTATGACTGTCCGGTGGATTGAGAGAGTCACCAGGGACCTCCCCACGGTCGTGTTGAGAGTGACGACGCCCCAGCTCAGCCAAGAGTGCAGGCTTGGAGTCACGATTGACTTAGGCCGTGAGGGCTATGACCTGCTCCTGGTAGGGACCTCCTCCTGGAGGGAGTGCAGTGTGTGCCCTTAAGGTGCATGACAGCAGCTGAGCCTGAGCCTGAGCCTGACCCCGAACCTTTGGATGTAGCACCTGTAGAAGGTGACAAGTGGCTTGTGGCATTGACCTGGGAGAATTAACCGGGGCAAAAGGAGGAGGATCAAGAGCCCTCGTCTCCCAGCCATGAGTCCGAGCCTCGTACACAGACCCTACTGTGCTGCTTACCACCTCCGTGGATAGCTCTCCACCAAGCACCAGCTCAGGGGACCCAGGAGGCACCAGTGAGGCTCCCGTCACCCCAGCCACCCTAAGGAGCAGGGCCGAGCTCATCCGTTACCAACAGTTGGATGAGACCCTTAACCCTTATTGGGAGGCAGCCTATTTGGATGAAGCAGAAATAGTGAACCTCTCTAAGGAGAACTTCTGTTGAAGGATGAGGTGCTCCTCAGAGTCACCCGAGGTGCCCACGAACCTGCTGAAGTGCTACACCGGCAAGTAGTTGTTCCCCGTAACCTTAGATTACTGTGTTGTTGCATGGCCCATGAGGGACTGGGAGGACACTTTGGTGTGAACGCACTACCCAGCAAGTCCAGCGTCAATTCTTCTGGGCCAGGCCTGCCCAAGAGTGTTAAGGCTTATGTAGCCTCCTGTTTTGCCCTGCCAGGTCGCTGGGAACCCAAACCAGTAGTGCCAAGGGCGCCTCTCCAGCCCATCCCATTCAGCGGGCATTCCCTTCCATGATGTCTTGGTAGATTATGTGGGTCCCATGCCACGGAGTAAACGTGGAAATTGTTACCTACTGACGATGATTGATCGGTTCACTCGATACCTGAAGCCGTTCCAACCCGAAGTGCCAACGCCCGCCACGCTGTCAGAGGACTGACCCAGTTCTTTTGTAGGTTTGGTTTCCCTGCCACCATTCAGTTCGGACAAGGGCTCCCACTTTCATGGCAAAGGAGTTTAAGGAGGCGATGGCCTGCCATGGCATTCGCCACCGGACTCTACAGCCTACCATCCAGAGAGCCAGGGCCTTGTGGAACGCTCCCACCAGACACTGAAGACAGTCTTGACCAAGTTGGGAGAGACTGGCTCCCCTGACTGGGAGGAAAATTTGCCCTACGCTCTGTTTGCCCCTCCGCCAGGCACGTTCAGAAACCACCGGGTACAGTCCCTTTGAGCTGCTATATGCTCACTCCACACGTGGCCCCTAGATATACTCTACGAGGGCTTGGGAAAACCCCACCAAGGCCTCCTGGCTGGAAGAGCTGCCAGAACATACAGGCTTAAATTACGGGTTGCATGGGATGTTGCCAAAGCTTCAGAGACGGTGGCGCAGAGCAGTATGAAGAGTCGGGTGGATCGGGAGACTCAAGACCGGAGTTTTGAAGTGGGAGACCAAGTTCTGGTTCTCCGCACTGGAGAGCGGAGGCCTCTAAGCACAAGGTCATGGGCCCCTACAAAGATTCTGGAAAAGAAGGGCCACATTAAACTATCTAGTGATTGCGGCACTAGGCGGGCTAAGTGGCTCCACATCAATCTCCTTAAGCCCTACCACCAGAGGGGCGAAATGGTGGGGACAGTCACCCAGGTTTCCTCACCCCAGAGTAATTCGGAGGTCCTAGCCAATTTTGAACTGATCACTCCTGCACTAGATACGGCGAAGAGAAATGACATCAGGGAATTACTCCTTCAGCATCCACAGGTCGTGCGGGAGGGAGACGCTAGGTAGCACCCAGCTCTTGGAGCACAAGATTGAATTGCTTGAGGGAACCAGCCCCATTCGGCAAAATTATTACCGGCTTAACCCCCCAGCGGGCGGTAACGGGTGGCGGCACAGGTTAAACTACAACTCGACTTAGGTCTCATTGAGGAGAGTGAGAGCCCTTGGGCATCCCCTGTAGTCCTGGTGCCAAAGGAGGGGGGAGGAGACCGACTCTGCATTGACTTTCGCAAGTTGAATGCAGTGACCAAACCGGAATCCTACCCGCTCCCGCGCATCGAGGATTGTTTGGAGAGCCTAGGCGAATTCCCATTCCTAAGTAAGATAGACCTAGAGAAGGTTACTGGCAGGTACCATTGGCCAAGGAGTCACGGCCCCTGACTGCATTCATTACACGGACGGGGCGCTTTTACCAGTGTCGGGTGATGCCTTTTGGTCTACGGAACGCACCTAGCTGTTTCCAGAAACTCATGAACAAGGTGCTAGCAGGGATTCCTAATTGTGTGGTCTACCTAGACGACATTGTCATCTACTCCAAAACGTGGGACGAACACCTCCAGACCCTAAAGAAGGTGCTGGGTGCACTCCAGAAAGCCAATTTGGTCATCAACCTGAAGAAGTGTACTTTGGGAGTGTCTGAGATCACATACCTGGGCCACCAGGTAGGAGGGGGCAAAATAATGCCAAAGGATGCCAACATTCTTGCTATACAGAATATGCCCTTATCCTAAAAACTAAGAAGGAAGCCCAACGGTTCCTGGGGATGGTGCAGTACTTTAGGAGATTTGTGCCAAACTTCTCCCAAGTAGCTGCTCCCATCACTGACCTATTCAAGGGGGATAACCAGTTCCGCTGTACAGAGGAGTGTCGGGAGGCCTACGACCATCTGAAGAGGGTCCTCATGAGTCGCCCGGTGCTCCGCACACACTGATTACTCTCAGCCTTTCTCAATAGCAGTTAGACGCCCAAGCGATGTAGGGGTGGGTGCGGTCCTCCTCCAGGAGGAAAACCAGGTGCGTCACCCTGTCTCCTATTTCTCAAAGAAATTGAACCCAGCTCAGACGAGGTATAGTACGATCGAGAAGGAGCTACTTGGCATGGTCTTAGCCCTAAACATTTTGAATCCTACCATGCTGACCATAAGTTCCCACTGACTGTCCTGACGGACCATATAATTCCTTTAATCTACCTCACTCAGTTCCGTAACAAGAATAAGAGGCTCATGAGGTGGTGTATGGACCTCCAGGACTACAATTGGAAGGTTGAGCACATCAAGGGCACGGACAATAAGATGGCCGATGTGCTCTCTCGGCATTAGTGCCCGATGCACAATGCCATGTATATATAGAACTTAGACTGTAGGTTGTATGAATGTTGTATTGAGCTTTGGTGGCCTCCCCAGCTTCACGAACTGAGGAGACATCCTTGGCCCCATTTTTGTTTGTTCATGTATTTACCTCTGTCATTTTGGATGTATTGAGCCTTGGTGGTTTCCCCCCTTTCCCCAGCTTTACAAACTGAGGAGCCATCTTGGCCCCATTTTTCTTTATTTATTTATTTGTTTTATTTTGTGTCCTCTTATTTTAATATTTTTTTTTATTTATGACATTTGCTTTGTTTTGCTTTAGTTAGCGTCATGCCATTATTTGTTCCTTGCTTAGGTTCCATATGAACTCAATGAAAATTGTTTCATGCATGTCGCTGTGCTGGGTCAATGTT
>NC_061110.1:100543647-100550919 GCF_015104395.2 Macrobrachium nipponense
AAGGAAATCTTTCTTAATGGGTGAAATATATTGAAGGAAATCACTGTTTTAAAAAACTTAAAAACGTCGGGTTCTTTACGGAATTAAGGTAGAAGTTAAATTAATAAGATAATATATTAAAAAAAAAAAAAAATTCCTGCAGAATTTTGTTCCTCAAGGAATTCCACACAAGAAAAACGAATAGAAAAAGAAATAAAAAGACGCTGAAAAAGGCATAGTCAATACAACATGTTATCTGTAGGTCGTAAATGGGAATAAAAGCAACAGGGAAATATTGTAAAAAAAAAAAAAAAAATAGATGGGACGGGCGGGATGTTCCAGGACTTCAATTTTACAGGGTTTTGTTCGTCCCAACTTTGAAATATTGGCGAAGGCGCAGGTGAAAGCGTTCCGGAATAGAGTCATGAGGGGCGGAATGGCAGTTGGAACGGGAAAGATTCCCGGATTTGCTTGGCGAGTCGGGGAAAGCCTGTTTTTTTTTTTTTTTTTTTTTTTTTTTTTTACAATAGCAATAAGTTTATTTGTCCTCAGAGATATGACTTATTTTCGAAGTAAAATTCAAATATGTAGACTAATGAGGCGGGTTGATATTAAATTCTATCTATTCTGTGATAAGAAGAGATAATTTTCGTTTTATTGAGGAAACAGTAAAAAAAGATATTGATAATATATTTTGTTTTCTCCTTTGGGTAGGACAGAAACCACAAACATGAACGGTAAATTCATTACCACTGCCATTTCTACCATACAAAACTTCATACGCATCTTTATATTGTTGGTCGTGCTGAGGTATACATCCATTTGTGTATATATAATATTCTATATATAATATATATATATATACTATAATATTATATATTATCTATATATATATAATAAAATAATCAATACTAAAATCTTATATGTATGGTCTGGTATATTATATATACCTCTCTTACTTAAATTAAAACGTCAATATTTCTTAATTTATGTTGTATCAACGAATTAATTTTTTTTGTGCATATCACTAGAAATCAATTAAAGACAAAATCTTCACACGTTATATTATATATAAAAACTAAACCTAATATTGAGAATATTTATTTTTTTTTTCTCCTTTGTGGACAGAACCACAAACATGAATGTAGATTATTACCCTACATTTCTACATACAAAATTCATACGCATATTTATAATATACATCCATTGTATATATATATATATATATATATATATATATATATACCTATATATATATTTACCTCTCTTCCTTAAATTAACCGTCAAATATTTCTTAATTTATGTGTATCAACGAATTAATTTTTTTTGTGCATAATCACTAGAAATCAATTAAAGACAAAATCTTCACACGTTATATTATAAATAAAACTAAACCTAATAACTATATAAAAGACGCATTTGTGTAGGAAAAATTCAGACACTGGTGTTTTTTAGCGATACAACCTAAAAATAAATGATATAGACATAACGTAGGCGACTAAATTAATGCTGTTATGTATAAGAATAAAAGAATTTCGAGAAGTTACGTAGTATAATAGAGTAAAAATGCTATACGATACCAACGTTTTTTCTTTTCGAAAAAGAAGTAACCTCAAGGAATTTCCCACGAGCGAAATGAAACGAAAACGAAAACGAAAAAAAAGCGGAAAAGGATAGTCAATAAAACATGTTATCCGTAGGTCGTAAATGGAATAAAAGCAACAGGGAAAATATTGTTAAAAAAGGAAACAGAAGAAACAGACGGGAATTTTCGGTCTTTCAATTTTACAGGTTTTTGTTCTTCCCGACTTTGAAATATTGGCGAAGGCGCAGGTGAGAGAGTTCCGGAATAGAGCCATGAGGGACGGAATAGCAGTTATTCCAAGTTGGAACGGGAAAGATTCCCGGATTACGTTATAGGGGGACTTCGCCGATATGAATTAGCTTTTGTTTAAAAATATTCATAAACATTCTGGCTTTTTTTAAGAGTTCGTGTTAATTCTTATTTATATTATGAGAGGGATGGATAAATTTCCGATGATAATGAAGACAAAAAAATAATGTAAAAAATTGGTAATTGTTTCGTTTTTACTCTGTAGCCTCCCTGTAGCGGACACCACGCATACATTTCAATATGTACACGCGTACATACATAGATGCATATATTTATAAATATATATATATATATATATATATATATGATTATATATATATATATATCTATATATATATATATATATATACATACATACATATATATATATATATCTATTATATATATATAATATATATACATATATATATATATATATATATGTATATATAATATATATATATATATATATATATATGTGTGTGTGTGTGTGTGTGTGTGTGTGTGTGTGTATGTGTAAATGTTTGGGACGTTGCATGTGTTTCTGTGTACGAAAAAAAGTGCATCTTCCCAAATCACTCGTTAACTTTTTCCTCATTAATGCAGAAAATTTATATCTTCTAATCATAAACTAAAAACGTTATTGAAATAGTCATAAATCAGCCAAAATATTTCTCTTACTGTAAAGTCTAATTCATATCTGTGAAGGCACCTTAGCCTATTGATATGAAAAAAAAAAACTGCCCTTCCCAAATTCGCCAAGCAAATCCGGGAATCTTTCCCGTTCCAACTTGGAATAACTGCCATTCCGTCCCTCATGGCTCTATTCCGGAACTCTCTCACCTGCGCCTTCGCCAATATTTCAAAGTCGGGAAGAACAAAACCTGTAAAATTGAAAGACCGGAAATTCCCGTCTGTTTCTTCTGTTTCCTTTTTTAACAATATTTTCCCTGTTGCTTTTATTCCATTACGATCTACGATAACAAGTTTTATTGACTATCCTTTTCCGTTTTTTTTTTTTTTTTTTTTTTTTTGTTTTCGTTTTCGTTTCATTTCGCTCGTGGGAAATTCCTTGAGGTTACTTCTTTTTCAAAAAAAAATATCGTTGGTATCGTATAGTAGTTTTACTCTATTATACTATGTAACTTCTCTAAATACTTTTATTATTATACATAGCAGCATTAATTTAGTATCCCACGTTATTTTTATATCATTTATTTTCAGGTTGTATCGCTAAAAAAAACCAGTGTCCGAATTTTTTCGGCTCGATCCCTTTTCCTGCGATTTTTGTTACGTTTGCTTTTCATTTCTCGCTTCGTATATTCCTTGAGGTAACGTTTTTTACTGCTCAAAAATAAATAAATAAAATGAATAAATAAAATTGTATATTTCCCTATTAATTTTAGTTTTTTTAGCTATGTCTGCACCATTTACTTATATGTTTTATTGCCAAATAACCCACAGACCTATCGTTAATCAAAAGGCTTGTCGAATGACTATTGCCTTATTACACACATACACATACATATGTACACACACACACACACACCACACACACCTCTTAGGGAAGCTTTAGTAAAGAATGAATTCTGAGCCCTTTTATTAAACTTGAGATCAGTTTTCGAATTGGTTTCGTGGTGTGAGGTTAACCAGAGGAAAAGCTCTCGTAATCTTTTGAAACTACGTCCGCGAGTTGCCTTTTGAACCTCCTCAAACGGTGCGGCCGTAAGACAGCCAAGATCTTGTTCGCCCCTTTATTGTATTTAATTTTCTGCTTTAATCCCCACGGCTATAGAGAAGAAATTTGACAAGACGATGTCGTAGTTAGCAGGTGTAGATTTATTCGTAATCACGCCAAAGAAGCGTTTTTTTTTTTTTTGTTTTTTTTTTTTTTTCTTCTTTTTTTTTTTGGGGGGGGGGGGGGGGGGGGGTGTTGGTTCAGATTGTATTGATGTTTGTTTTTCAATTTGTGTGTTTTTTTTTTTAGCAAGGTTACACAAAAATTTATATGTGAAATTGGGTAAAATTTTACCAAAAACAAAAACCTCTTCCCAATAACTGTCAACCAATTTTTTTCAGATTTTTGTTTTTAGAAGAATAAGAAAGTCCGTTTTTATGGAGACTGCCTTCTTGGTCAGTTTATCGCTCGCCCTCGATTTCAAAATAGTGTGTTATAAGGAAATCCAAACCCTAAGCACCCTTTTACCGTAGATTTTGTGAACAGGGAACCTCCCGGCTTTTTTCTGATGTATCTTGGATAGGAATAATCAGGTCTGCGCACCCTTATCGTAGACTTAATAGTTAGTTGCTCATTCCTTGGTGCTTTGCATTAAGTTTATAAATTTCGAGAGAAACGGACTAAAGTTTACAGTGTTCTCAGCAGCACTCTTGTGACCACTTGTTGCGCTTTATGTTTCGATATGAAAACTTATTTTCTAAGACAAAGCATCTCAAAAGAGTTGCACACAGGTTGAACAGACACATCAAGAATGTTGGTAGGTTTTATAATCTTCGTATCTAGAGAACAACATTGAAGAACTTACAAAACTTTTCATGTGAAACAGAATAGATTAAAAAGTTCCCTGGCTCGAAAATGATTGCATAGCACTTCGGAGCGTTGACAGTAAAGTAATCTAACATTTGAGTAATTCCAGAAGTTTCGACAATGTGTTAGCAAGTTTTGGTAGCGGGATTAACGTGCCGTCCTGTTGGAGTCATAGGCAACGAGAATCATGTTACTTTGAATACAGAGAAGAAAGTTTGTTTCGGTCGCTGCAGATCAAAGTAATGTTTAGTTATGTAACAATGAGTAAATGTGGAGGCAGCTATCGAACTTTCTTCTTCTGCCAGGAATAATATTGTTATGAAAGGGAAATCAGTGAGTAATGTAGCACTAACCGATTAAAAAAAAAATGAAACTCAATATGATTGAGAACAAGGCAATCGTCAGACATCTTTTGAACATCATTGTCCCCTATTTAGATCTGTCTTATGCCAGCGCTATATATAAAAGAGGACAGTCATATAAACAATACATGGCGATGCAAATATTTTAACTGAATCTACAGCCCATATACTACGTTCACAGCATTTGGCTCTGCTGAGATATATTCCTGTATTCACCATCCATAACAATATTCATTGCTTTATCTTTTTTTTTTTTTTCTGATGTGCTGCATATGTTTTCATTGCTTTATCTTTCTTTTATTCATTTTAAATAACAATTACCATTACTATTGCTTATATTTACTCTCAAACTTTCTCATCTTTCAAACAATTCAAGGCTTTTACAAGATTCTGCTGATTTTCTTTGCACCCTCAATTAGCTCTATGAGCATCACCCATTCCACGTGTATGTATTCACGACTCTAATTCCACTCCATGATATACATACATACATACATATGTATATATATATATATATATATATATATATTATATATATATATATGTGTGTGTGTGTGTGTGTGTGTGTGTGTGTGTGTGTTTGTGTGTATATATAACTCGTGTGAGTTTGCGCAATCATCTATATAAAATAGCCACATTTATAGGAATCGAAAACATATTTTCACATTATGTTGGCAGTAAAGCTTTGCGTATACCAACCATTAATTCTTCATTACCCAACCCACCAGAGTCAGTGCTCTTTAATTACTTTGTCTGGCGTTAACGTTATGTTTCTACGCATCACTCGGCATTAACGACCTCGCGGAGAGGTAGGTGATTACGCTGCCGTGATTAAGTTCATGCAAATGTAAACGCAAGTTTAATCAGTTACAGTCTCGACGTCAGGAGCATCATATTTTCAATCACCTCCATTGCAGCAAAAGCAAGCTGCCTATAAACCTGCTCTTGCATTCTTGCCGAATTCCAAATTAGTCGCCATTTAAAAAGAATCACTAACCGAAAACACAGTTAAGCTATATGGAGAAACAAATGGCTAAGGAACAAACCACAAGAGACTTGAGCAAATGAATAATACACTAAAAAAGGAAAGTCACAGGGTAACACAGGAATAGAGAAACGAATAAACACAAATTTATCTACCCAGAATATTTCTCCTTCCAGAGTTCTGATCTACTTGATTTTATCGTTCCAGATCTATATTTAGCTTATTTAAGCCTTTCGCAAAACATACGTTAGACTGATGAGGAATTTACCTTTTCTGTGGATTAAATCTGAAGTCAGGGAAGCATTCAACTGAAATTTAAGTTTTGATTTTCCTCTCTTCAGTGGCTCCATAACGGGACGTTGTAATGTCCCGTTTAACTCTTCCGTAGACTGAACCGAGTGTAATTTTCCCTCTTTTCAGCTGATTAATAATTTTCTTGGGTCCAACATGTTTTATTCCAAGACGTCTTTTGGGGCTAGTTCACTTCTCCACCAACCTAAAGCATTGTTAGCAAACCAAACTTTAATGATGGATGTTTTAAAGGCCAGTTTGCTTTGACAACTGATAATTTCAGCTTTTTCAATTTTTTTTATTTCATATTTTTATAAGTGAGGCTCTCATAAAATTGAATGGAATATATTTGATTTATAGGTTATCTTATGCCAGCCATATATATAAAAGAGTATGAGCGATGATATTGTGGGATTTCCCTAAATTTACATACATATGACTCGAAACGAATGCCAACTCTGTGAAGGTCATTATTTATTCTTCGTATTTTTTAGATCCAAGCCTTCCTAAAATCATGTATATTTACACAGAGGTTCCAGAGGTTCACACATTTTTAGTCTTTCTACATTCCGCCCCCCTCTACTTCAACAAGAAGAACAACAACGAAGTAGTTTGTAGGCATACTCCCCGAGTAAGCGAAAAGTTATAAGGAGAAGCAAAATTTATTTTTATAGCATGTAATTTCCTTTGGTTATGACGCTACTTAAGTCGTGCATGTTGTTAAAGCCAAAATACTGTATTGGTTTAAATCATTGCCTTCAAGGTGGTTAATGTTTTCGGATGATTCTATCTTTTGCTTACCAGACAACGTAAGGGCTTCAGCTTGTTATAATAACTATTCATTTATTTATTTTGCTCTCGCGAGTCATGACTATTATGGTATTGTGTGAAAGCCAAACAGAATTTTTCTAGAATTGTCCATTTATCTTACTAGCATTTTATTTCCCATCATCGCTTATCTCCAAAGCACTTACTCCATCGACTATGAAATGCTTTCTCATTTATCTTCAACTTTCACTTACCATTTCCAATTGTGAAATCTACTTTATTATTATTATTATATTATTATTATTATTTTATTATTATTATTATTAGAATTTATTATTATTAGTGTAATTCATTAACCTCTGATTACTCATATATTTAATGACCAACTTTATACACCACCAAATCAAGATGGCTGTATCAGCAACCGAGTTTGACACCCCTGAATTATAGGCTATATTTACATGAAGGC
>NC_061110.1:100551419-100556419 GCF_015104395.2 Macrobrachium nipponense
AAATTTTGCTTTTCCCCTTATAACTTTTCGCTTACTTCCCGGGGAGTTAGCTCATAATAAACCTACTTATTTGTTGTTCTTTTTCTTCTGGTTGAAGTGAGGGCGGGACAGGGGGAAGGGGGGGGGGGGGGAAGTAGGAAAGCCCTATGGAAAAGACTAAATAAAAAGGTCTGGAAATAAAAGGTGTTTCGCGTTGAGTTAAAGAGGACAGGAATTTTTAGGATTAGGAAGATTTATTTTTGATTTATTTTATTAGAAGGGAAAATGTAAAAAAAAATAAAGATTTGAGTGGACATGAATAAACAGTTACACAACTAAATTATTTCTAATGAAATATAGCCCCATTTTATTTAATTTAATTTTCGGTTGCCAAAACAATGTGCTATCTGTCCGTAGGAATTTTGGCGCGCGCCCTGAGAAAGCTGGGGGTTCGGATCACATCTTCAATCTTGGTTTGTGGGGGTCGGGAGGGGGCAGCGGGTGGGCGATGAGAATTACATAAATCTGTTCAAAACGCCATAGATACAAAAAATCCCTGAATTGAAGATGATATAATCGTCATAAGAAAAAAAGAAAAAAACCTTAAAAAACACATGTCCTTGAAACCTTTTTAACAAAAGGATGTTTGGTCCAAACAAACAATACCTGATTCCAAATATGGTTGGCACTCTAACCGATTTTCTTTATTCATGATTGTTTTATATCTGGAAACGAACAAAAGTTAGTTTATTTTTCGCCAAGCATTCGTTATAGGAATTACACACTTAACGCATTCCGTGAAGAGATGAATGTTGCATAATTCTTGAATACACAGAGTTCAGCTTGTGCTTTTTGTATTGTATTTTGATTTATTTGATTAAGGTGGTATAAACACCGAAATACAAATAATGAAATTTCTAAAAAAAAAGTCAGTACGTGTTTCCATGTTGGTAGTAATTTGCCGATTATTTCTCTATCTTTCTTAACGAATAAAAGGAATTTCCATAGTTCAAGAGATAATGAAATATACGAATAAATACTAGAAATTGTGTTGAAAAGTTAATGTACATGTACGTTAAGTGGAGCATATTCCTCAAAACGCAAATAATGGAAAAAAATCAACAGCTCCCAAAGTGAAAATTTAAAGAAAAAATTGTTATCCACCCCAGCACACTAAAGTTCGATAAGCAAGCAAGAAATCTCCTTAATTTGCAAGAATAAATCCTTAAATTTGAGGATAATGAAAATCGTTTCAGGTTCAAAACCGGCTGACGAAAGACAAGTATAACAAACAAACTGGCATACTGAAAGGCACATTTGTTTTGAAAGTGCATGCGTTGTGTTAAGCAGAGAGAGAGAGAGAGAGGAAGGAGAGACGAGAGATAGAGAGAGAGAGAGAGAGAGAGAGAGAGACAGGAAGAGTAGGAATTGTACCCAAAAATAGAGAGAAAGATTAGTTTTTTAGTTTGGGCATTGATTGCTTGAAAAAGCAAAACTTTAGGCCCAAGGAAATATATATATCATATATATATAATAATAATAATATAGATATATATAATAATATACCTATATATAATATAATTCATAGTATATATGTATATATATTTATTATTATATATATTAATTATATATATATAATATATACGATAATAATATATATATATATCATATTTATATATTCAGGGTATATAATATAATATACTAGTATATATATATATATATATATATAATTAATATATATATACTATAATATATAAATCAATATAACATTAATATATATTATAGACAATATAACATATATATATATATAATATATACATAATTATATATCATATATATATATATAATACATATAATATTAGATATATATAATATTATATTATATCCTATAGTATATATATATAATAATATATATATTATAGTATATAATTATATATATTTATATATATACTAAGATATATAAATATAACTATATTAAGTATATTAATACTATATATATAATATATTTATATAATAATATATATATAAGCAAAAAGGAGGAATTTACAGACTGTTCACTTTTAACTTTCCCATGGGGACAAAGAAGTTCCGAAAGCGAACGACCTAAGACAAAGGTGGGATAAATCAATTTTTTTGGGATGGTTATGATGTTTAAAGATGCCTACTTAAGAGCGGGTCATAATGTTCGTTCTGTCGGATTATGTGGAGTTCAATGAGGGCTTGTTTCAAAGGTGCCTTTGGAAAACTGGCTGCGGACCAGTTAATTGGGGCGTTTAAAGAGGGAGTGGTGAATTCGTATGATTACATTGTACATATAAACTATGTCCGTTGATAAACAGCGCGGTTTAGCCAGAGGAATCTTTGGGAGACAGCTGACGAGGAGAAAAGGCAGAATGCTGGGATTAGCTCTGCAAAAAGTCTATTTGCATTTCAAGTGTTTAAACGTTCCACCAGGCTGCAATGGGTGAGTTTATTATAATTTAGCCAAAGGGATGGCTTGTTTGTCTTTGGTTTGACAATTTTGTAAAGATGGTTCCATTTTATTTTAATTCTTTTGAGCTTTTGTCTTTATAATTTGTGTGTGTTGCTCCAATAGTGTGTTCTCCTGTCTTTTGAAACATGGGGGATCTAGTCGATGGGATGTAGGGAGTGTCCTAGGGGACCCGAGTGTCCTAGTGAGGGGACTGGTATTTGATAAAAGAGATTAATTGGGTTGGGTACTATTTACTGATTAAGACATTTTAAATTACTGGGTGGGGGGTTATCTGAGTTATGTTGTCTGGTGAGGCTTGAACTATAAACTATATTTTCATTTTCATTGATTGGATCCTGTAAGAACTTGAGGTTATTTCATAACTAGTACTTTACTTTTTGAATAAAAAATGCTAATTATTTTTTTGTTAAACTCCGACTCTAATTTAATACCAGATGGAAATAGAGAGAGAAAGAAAGAGGAAAGGAGAATGGCTTTTGCCAAGTGATTCGCTTTGAGAGAGAGAGAGAGAGTAGGTTGAGAGGAGAGAGAAGAGAAGTAGACTTGAGGGTTATCAGTTCGCCTTACACAGGCTAAACACATTACCAAATTATTAAATCCACCGGGGGGGGGGGGGGGGGGGGGGCGAACGTCCTTCGCTGGTAATAGTTGGTTGGGGGCAGGTTGGTTTAAGAGGCTTTTTATAACATTCTATTAAGCTGTTAGGGTTAGCGCTAACCAAAGAGAACACTGGTGACCAGTTAGACCGATTTTTTTTTTTTGTTTTTTTTTTTTTTGATAAAATAAAAAGGGGTATTAATCCATGTCACAGGCATAATATATAATATAACGTAATATATTATATATATATATATAATATATATATATAATATATATATATATATATATAATAAATATATATTATATATATAATACAATATATAATTAATATATATTATATATCATACATATATATGCATATAAATATGTGGTTGTGGGTGTTTGGGGCGTAATGTTGGTGTGTGCCATGATGATTCCAAATGTTGGGGTTTATTATAGTCCCTGTAATGGAGGGAATTAATCATTGGGATTTGAAAGCTGTGTAAATGCTATGAAAATTGAACTGAAATCGTAAAATGGACGCAGGTAATTCTGATTCAGCTCCATAAAGTTTAAGGTAATTAATTGTAAAAATGACCTTCGAACTAAACTAGTTTTTTTTTTTTTTTGGAAAAAAGGGCAAATAAAATTTGGACCTAAGCTATGGAGGTCATGAAAATGCGAGTTGGGAGGAAAATTTAAATGCAAATAAAACAAATCTTCCTTTTTTTCCCTTTTTTTTTTCCCTTCTTTTTAAGAAAATGGACAATGATGGTTTTTTTCATTTGGGGAGGGTAAATTTAAGAGTTGTAATTAATTTTTCTTTAATTTAAATGTTGACCAGAGTAAAAAACTGGACAAAAATGATGTCCAGAAGGTGACAGTTCTCCGGGAAAATAAAATATAAGAACCAGAGAGGGTTTTAAAAGTCTTAGTTTTGTTCCTACCACCCGAAAAGGCGGGATGACAATGGTGGACATTAGGGGGAGACATGACCAAGAAATAACAATGCATAACCCGAAATCCCATGCCACCATACACGAACTGTAAACTGGTTTGTCGCCGCCCCAGATGGGGCTGGGGTACGTAGGGGAGTCGGGGACTCAGGGTTAAGGGAGACATCCAACCATCCCTCCACCAAACAAAAACCCGTGTTTGTCTGCCCCAGGGGTAGGGGAGGGTAGGTTTAGGGAACGGAGGGAGGGTAAGTGGAGACATTCGCCCATTAACTCCCCGTTGATTAAACCAGTTACTTTAATACCACCCTGGGTGGGGGCGGGGTACGGTATAGAAGAAGAAGGAGGGTAGGCGGGGAGACTTTTCTAATTCACGACGGACCAAGTTTACTCATGAAAACCGGGTTTGTTCCAGCCCTGGAGGGCATGGGGATCTGGGGTAAGGTAGGGGAGACATTCCACCCTGACTTATTTAATTGTCTGGCAAAATAAAAAAATGGTTTGCCTGGCCAAGGGTTGGGCGGGGCGGGTAGATAGGGGATTCGGGAACGGCCGGGTAAGGGAAGACAAATTGACACAGCCCACCCGCCTCCTTCCAAAACAACCTGTTTGGTCTAGCCCCAGGCGGGTGCGGGGGTAGGTAGGGTCCGGGTTGGATCAAGGAGGGTGACGGGGAAGACAACAGCCCCAGGTTCTAGCGCGCGTAGCTTACTACCAAGAAGCTCGTATATGAACCAATAGTACCAAAGTCCATAAAAACCTTTTGAATACGAAATATAGGGCCGTTGATTTCACTTTCCTTATTCCTCACAAGCAATAATGACCAGTTTTTTTTTATGATTATTTTCCCACGAGTATTTCTAGTAGATATACATATACGACTGTATTTCCCACCTACCTATATTTTCTTTGATAAATTATACCGATTTTCGGTTTTAAAAATATTGAAAAGAATCAATAAAGTTGCTTAAACTAGTTTCCCTTTTAATCGC
>NC_061110.1:100563919-100570101 GCF_015104395.2 Macrobrachium nipponense
TTATAGTTTAATTTATCATCGCCAGAGAGAATTAAAAGGAAAATATATCTTAATGGGTGAATTATTATATTTAAAGGAAATCACACTATGTTTTTAAAAAAAAAACTTTAAAATTAAAATCGTCGGGTTCTTTACAGAAATAAGGTAGGAGTTTTAAATTAATAATTAGGGGAGAAAATAGTATATAAATAAACCCCAAAAAAAAAATTTCCTGCAGAATTTTGTACCTCAAGGAATTTCACGCTAGAAAAACGAATAGAAAAAGAAGAAATAAAGAGACGCTGAAAAACGCATAGTCAATACAACATGTTATCCGTAGTCGTAAATGGAGTAAAAGCAACAGGGAAATATTGTAAAAGAAAAAAAAAAAAAAAAAAAAAAACAGATGGGGACGGGCGGGCGGATGTTCCAGGATTTCAATTTACAGGGTTTTGTTCGTCCCAACTTTGAAATATTGGCGAAGGCGCAGGTGAGAGAGTTCCGGAATAGAGCCATGAGGGAAGGGGCGGAATGGCAGTTGGAACGGGAAAGATTCCCGGATTTGCTTCGCGAGTCGGGAAAAGGCGGTTTTTTTTTTTTTTTTTTTTTACAAAAAAGCAATAGGCTTATTTGTCTTTAAAGATATGACTTATTTTCGAAGTAAAATTCAAATATGTAGACTAAGATGCGGTTTAATATTAATTTCTATCTATTCTGTGAAAAGAAGAGATTCATTTTCGTTTTATTGAGGATACAGTAAAGAAAAGAAATATTGAGAATATTTATATTTTTTTATCTCTTTTGTTGATAGACCACAAACATGCATGTAAATTATTACCTGCATTTCTACATACAAATTCATACGATAATTTAATTATATATATACATACATATGTATGTATATATATATTATATATATATATATATATATACATACATTTATATATATATATATATATATATATATATATATATATATATATATATTATATATATATATATATATATATATACCTCTCTTACTTAAATTAACCGTCAAATATTTCTTAATTTATGTGTATCGACGAAAATAAATTTTTTTAAATTTTTTGGTACATAATCACTAGAAATCAATAAAAGACAAAATCTTCACACGTTATATTATATATAAAAGTAACCATAACTACTATATAAAAGACGTATTTGTGTACGAAGAATTCAGACACTTCATTTTTTTTTTTTTTTTTTCAACTGGTTTTTTTCTAGCGATATTACCTAAAAATAAAAAATATATAGAAATAACGTAGGCGATTAAATTAATGCTACTATGTATAAGAATAAAAGTATTTGAGAAGTTACGTAGTAAAATAGAGTAAAAATGCTATACGATACCAACGTTTTTTTTTTTTTTTTTTTTTTTTTTTTTCGAAAGGAAATGTAACCTCAAACCCGGAATTTCCCATGAGCAAATGCAAACGAAAACGAAACGAAAAAAAAAAAAAAAAGCGGAAAAAAACGGAAAAGGATAGTCAATAAAACATGTTATCCGAAGGTCGTAAATAAAGGAATAAAAGCAACAGGGAAAATATTGTTAAAAAGGAAACAGAAGAAACAGACGGGAATTTCCGGCCTTTCAATTTTACAGGTTTTGTTCTTTCCCGACTTTGAAATATTGGTGAAGGCGCAGGTGAGAGAGTTCCGGAATAGAGCCATGAGGGACGGAATGGCAGTTATTCCAAGTTGGAACGGGAAAGATTCCCGAGCCCGGATTACGTTATAGGTGGGGATTTCGCCGATATGAATTAGCTTTTAAACATATTGCATAACATTCTGGCTTTTTTTATTTTTTTAAGATTTCGTATTAATTATTATTTATATTATATAGAAGGATGGATAGATTTCGATGATAATGAAGACAAAAAAAATAATGTAAAAAACTGGTAATTGTTCGTTTTTACTCTGTAGCCTCATGTACGGACACCACGCATACGTTTCAATACGCACATGCGTACATACATAGATACATATATTTATACACACACACACATATATAAATATTATATATATATATATATATATATATATATATATAGTACATATATATATAATATATATGTATATTATATATAATTAATATATACTATAATATATATATATATATATATTATATATATGATATATATATATATATATATATATATATATATATATATAACCCACAGACCTATCGTTAATCAAAAGGCTTGTCGAATGACTATTGCCTTAATACACACATACTATATACACACACACACACACACACACTCTTTGGAAGCGTTAGTAAAGAATGAATTTTCTGAGCCCTTTTCTTAAACTTGAGATCATTTTCGAATTGGTTTCGTGGTGTGAGGTTAACCAGAGGAAAAGGTTTCGTAAGATTTTTGAAACGACGTCCGCGAGTTGCCTTTGAACCTCCACAAACGGTGTGACGTTAGCAGCTAAGATCTTGTTCGTCCCTTTACTTATTTATTTAATTTTCTGCTTTAAGTCTAATGGCTATAGAGAAGAAATTGGACAAGACGATGTCGTAGTTAGCAGGTGTAGATTTATTTGTAATCACACCAAGGACGGTTTTTTTGTGTGTGTGTGGGGTGGGGGGAGGGGGGGGGGGGGTGAGAGGGTGAGGGGCTAGCGCTGTTCAGATTGTATTGATGTTTGTTTTTCAATTTGTGTTTTTTTTAGCAAGGTTGCATAAATATTTATATGTGAAATTAAATAGGAAAGTCACTTTTGTGGAGACTGTCTTCTTGGTTAGTTTATCGCTCGCCCTCGATTCAAATAGTTTGTTATAAGGAAATCCAAACACTAAGCACACCCTTTTACCGTAGATTTTGTGAACAGGGAACCTACCTGACTGCTTTTTCTGGTGTATCTTGGATAGGAATAATCAGGTCCTGCTCACCTTTATCGTAAACTTAATAGTTAGTTGCTCATTCCTTGGTGCTTTACATTAAGTTTATAAATTTCGAGAGAAACGGACTAAAGTTTACAGTGTCTCAGCAGTCTTGTGACACTTGTTGCGCTTTATGTTTCGATATGAAACTCATTTTCTAAGAACAAAGCATCTCAAAAGAGTTGCACACAGGTTGAACAGACACTGTAAAATACACTTATGACACATCAAGAAATGTTAGGTTTATATTCCTCGTATCTAGAGAACAACATTGAAGAACTTACAAAACTTGTCATGTGAAACAGAATAGATTAAAAAGTTCCCTGGCTCGAAAATGATTGCATAGCACTTCGGAGCGTTGACAGTAAAGTAATCTAACATTTGAGTAATTCCAGAAGTTTCGACAATGTGTTAGCAAGTTTTGGTAGCGGGATAAACGTGTCGTCCTGTTGGAGTCATAGGCAACGAGAATCATGTTACTTTGAATACAGAGAAGAAAGTTTGTTTCGGTCGCTGCAGATCAAAGTAATGTTTAGTTATCTAACAAAGAGTAAAAATGTGGAGGCAGCTGCTATCGAAACTTTCTTCTTCTGCCAGGAATAAAATTTTTATAGAAAGGGAATCAGTGAGTAATGTAGCACTAACGATTAAATAAAAATGAAACTCAATTTGCTTCAGGACAAGGCAATCGTCAGACATCTTTTTAACATCATTGTCCCCTATTTAGATCTGTCTTATGCCAGCGCTATATATAAAAGAGGACAGTCGTATAAACAATACATGGCGATGCAAATATTTTAAATGAATCTACAGCCCATATACTACGTTCACAGCATTTGGCTCTGCTGAGATGTATTCCTGTATTCACCATCCATAACAATATTCATTGCTTTATCTTTTTTTTTCTTACGTGCTGCATATGTTTTCATTGCTTTATCTTTTATTCATTTAAAAAAAATTACCATTACTATTGCTTATATTTACTTTCAACTTTCTCAATCTTTCAAACAATTCGAGGCTTTTACAAGATTCTGCTGATTTTCTTTGCACCCTTAATTAGCTCTATGAGCATCAATCATTCCACGTGTATGTATTCACGACTCTAATTCCACTCCATGATATACATACATACATACATATGTATATATATATATATATATATATATATATATATATATATATATATGCATATATATATATATATATATATATATATATATATATATATATATATATATAATATATATATATATATATATGTGTGTGTGTGTGTGTGTGTGTGTGTGTGTGTGTGTATATATAACTCGTGTGATTGCGCAATCATCTATATAAAATAGCCACATTTATAGGAATCGAAAACATATTTTCACATTATGTTCGCAGTAAAGCTTTGCGTATACCAACCATTAATTCTTCATTACCCAACGCACCAGAGTCACTGCTCTTTAATTACTTTGTCTGGCGTTAACGTTATGTTTCTACGCATCACTCAGCATTAACGACCTCGCGGAGAGGTAGGTGATTATACTGCCGTAATTAAGTTCATGCAAATGTAAACGCAAGTTTAATCAGGTTACAGTCTCGACGTCAGGAGCATCATATTTCAATCACCTCCATTGCAGCAAGCAAGCTGCCTATAAACCTGCTCTTGCATTCTTGCCGAATTCCAGATTAGTCGCCATTTAAAGGGAATCACTGACCGAAAACACTGTTAAGCTATTTGGAGAAACAAAAGGCTAAGGAACAAACCACAAGAGACTTGAGCAAATGAATAATTCACTAAAAAAGGGAAGTGACAGGGTAACACAGGAATAGAGTAACGAATAAACACAAATTTATCTACCCAGAATATTTCTCCTTCCAAGAGTTCTGATGTACTTGATTATATCGTTCCAAATCTATATTTAGCTTATTTAAGCCTTTCGCAAAACATACGTTAGACTGATGAGGAATTTACCTTTTCTGTGGATTGAATCTGAAGTCAGGGAAGCATTCAACTGAAATTTAAGTTTTGATTTTCCTCTCTTCAGTGGCTCCATAACGGGACGTTGTAATGTCCCGTTTAACTCTTCCGTAGACTGAACCGATTGTAATTTTCCCTCTTTTCAGCTGGTTAATAATTTTCTTAGATCCAACATGTTTTATTCCAAGATGTCTTTTGGGGCTAGTTCACTAGTCCATCAACCTAAAGCATTGTTAGCAAACCAAACTTTAATGATGGATGTTTTAAAGGCCAGTTTGCTTTGACAACTGATAATTTCAACTTTTTCAATTTTTTTTATTTCATATTTTTATAAGTGAGGCTCTCATAAAATTGAATGGAATATATTTGATTTATTAGGTTATCTTATGCCAGCACTATATATAAAAGAGTATGAGCGATGAATTGTGGGATTTCCCTAAAATTTACATACATATGACTCGAAACGAATGCCAACTCTGTGAAGGTCATTATTTATTCTTCGTATTTTTTAGATCCAAGCCTTCCTAAAATCATGTATATTTACACAGAGGTTCCAGAGGTTCACACATTTTTAGTCTTTCCTACATTCCGCCCCCCTCACTTCAACAAGAAGAACAACAACGAAGTAGTTTGTAGGCGTACTCCCCGAGTAAGCGAAAAGTTATAAGGAGAAGCAAAATTTATTTTTATAGCATGTAATTTCCTTTGGTTATGACGCTACTTAAGTCGTGCATGTTGTTAAAGCCAAAATACTGTATTGGTTTAAATCATTGCCTTCAAGGTGGTTAATGTTTTCGGATGAATTCTATCTTTTGCTTACCAGACAACGTAAGGGCTTCAGCTTGTTATAATAACTATTCATTTATTTATTTTGCTCTCGCGAGTCATGACTATTATGGTATTGTGTGAAAGCCAAACAGAATTTTTCTAGAATTGTCCATTTATCTTACTAGCATTTTATTTCCCATCATCGACTTATCTCCAAAGCACTTACTCCATCGACTATGAAATGCTTTCTCTTTATACTTCAACTTTCCACTTACCATTTCCAATTGTGAAATCCACTTTATTATTATTATTATTATTATTATTATTATTATTATTATTATTATTATTATTATTATTATTATTATTATTATTATTATTATTATTATTATTATTATTATTATTATTATTATTATTATTATTATTATTATTATTAGAGTGTAATTCATTCACCTCTGATACTCATATATTTAATGACCAGCTTTCTACACCACCAAATCAAGATGGTTGTATCAGCAACCGAGTTTGACACCCCTGAATTATAGGCTATATTTACATGAAGGC
>NC_061110.1:100583101-100592834 GCF_015104395.2 Macrobrachium nipponense
ACGTAGATGACACCAATTATAATTCCGGATTATGGCACGTTCCAAGGGAGTTCAACATTTAAGTCACATTTTTAGCAGGCTAACCTATACGATGTGATATTCAAAATGTTTTCGCCATAACGATTGTTACCGATTATTACAATAAGTTCGGAAAGACTGACTTATTATTATTATTATTATTATTATTATTATTATTATTATTATTATTATTATTATTATTATTATTATTATTAAGATATAAACGACGAATATCATACCTTTCATTATCATCACTGATCAAACGTCCGCTCTAATCGGTATTCATATCACCTGACGTGTATGGGATTTTTCATGATACCCATCATTCATTACCGTAAACTAATCTGTTACTGAAGTCATCAATACTAGTAGATTGGTTCATTTCATATCTGCGTCTGAATCATCCAATATGTTAATATCTAAGTGGAATCGGAAACCTATTTGTGGTTTCCAATAAGACGACTGATGATGTTGGAATGAAGATATTAAGTAAATCCTTAATGGGAGAAGCACCAAACTTGACTTTGTAAACGGATAACCAATCAAGTTGATTCTGTCATAAATTTGAAAGCGATGGTTGCTATAACGAGATTATTATTACGTGACATTTGTTCAAATGCGTTTTAAGTCATAATCATTTGCAGATGATTTTCTAGGGTACTTGTTAATGGCAGTTAAAAGAAGAAGAAGAAGAAGAAGAAGAAGAAGAAGAAGAAGAAGAAGAAGAAGAAGAAGAAGAAACAAGTCATAAAAAGGAAGATTTACTTTTCTTATAAAGTAAGGGATTTTTTTCCTACTTATTTTCTGTATCTAACCACAATTACTCATGGTTACCAATATCTTTTTTTTAGGTATAGGTTACCTATACCTTTTTTAGGTATAGGTTACCTATACCTTTTTTAGGTATAAGTTACCTATACCTTTTTTAGGTATAGGTTACCTATACCATTTTTAGGTATGGGTTACCTATACCTTTTTTAGGTACAGGATACCTATACTTTTTTTTAGGGTAGTGGGGAGAGCCGTTCTAGACTTTAAAGTGCAAGAATTAGTTATTATATTCATGTTTTCCTACTCTTATTATCATAATAATTAAAATTCTTACGTCTGATTGTTAACAAAACTAGTAAAATTTTACGCATTTTCTCCATTAAGAAAAACCACAATGAAACATTTCCTATCCCTGGAAAATGCACGGGAAAATATGTTTTGTTTACCCCTGTGTATTATTTTTAAATACACGACTAGGAAAACCCATTATGCTGCAAGATGTAAGCTTCAATAATGATGACAAAAGTTTTCTATAAATACACGAGGGATCTCAAACTCCTGCGTCGCAAATATAAACATAATCTTGAGAAATGTTTCTTGGACGAATAAGCATTAAATCAGAGGGTTTATTTGCAATTTTGTACATTATCATTCAACCTGAAGAAAATCGAAGCAAAAGTGATTTTATAGATGTTGTAATTTGATAAATAGTTACCGTGATTCGACGATATATATGTTATTTGTGGTTAAAGGTATCAAAAAGTGTGATGCACTTTTCATGTGAACTTACAATAGATATACACACGTCCCACAACACTTTGGTTCTTAATATTCACGAAACATTGACAGATAGAATAAAACAAGAATATCTATAAGTCTTTTAACATACCAACGCTCGCATAAATGGTCTTCATCTCATAGGCGCCTTATTAGCACTCATTTGCTTCAGGCAGAGAATACTCCTAACATTATTTCTATTGCATTCCTCAATAAAATAAGCATTTAACTTTTAAAATCTCTGTTGCTTTTATTTTCATTCTTGTCCAGTGTATAAGGAATCAAAGTGTATCCATCCCCGGTAATGAATCCTCACTTTCACAAAAGATTTGCATTTACTCATTTTACATCCAAGTCTGCTGTTGATTCTTACTGACGCTTTGTAACGTGCAAAAATTCTTTCAAATCAACCTTAATCTTGATTGTCAGCCTGCCTCCTCCCTCTGACCAGCTCCCCACCCCAAAAAAGTTATATGTAAATAATTTCAGTTAACGGGTAAGCATATCACTTTTATGGAAACGTTTATGCCATCATATAATATGGGCAAATATCAGTGAGGGAAATCCACAGAAAAAATATAACCGTGATTTGAATAACTTTTCTAACTTTATTTTGGAAATGAAAAGGTTAAATTAAACCTGGGAGAGAGAGTGTCATATTGGCACCAACTGTATCCATGACGCAAATGCACGAATGTTTAAAAAAAAAAAAAAAACTTGCTTTGTATTTAGAGAGCATAAAAACAATTGCTGATTTTCAGGAAAAAAAAAGTTGAATTTATTTACGAACTGTTAGATCATCTAAAATGTAGGAAAATTTAATATATATATATATATATTCTATATATATATATATATATATTAAAATAATATATATATATATATATATATATATATACTATATAGTATATATATATATATATACATATATATATATATATATATAAGTTTTTTGGTTACACTGGGGTCAGACTACGTATATATGTGTATAGATATTATATATATATATATATACACACACACACACACACACACACATATATATATATATATATATATATAGATATTATATATATATATATATATATATATATATTATATATATAATATATATATATATATATATATATATATATATATATATCTACACACACAGCAGAAGAGTAAGTTCTTTGGCTACACTGGGGTCAGACTTTTAATCTATCAATGAGCAGGCAACACATAACTAAATTCAATGTTTGACCTATGCTATATTGATGCATTTGTCAGGTTAAATCCCCACATTACAATAAAATTTTGCAATGGGCTACCCTAGTTAGCAAGGGTCAAAACACTGTATTGTAGACTATTGTTTTAAATTCCATATGTGCAAAGATTAATCTGATCTTTCCCAGATAGTGACCTACCAAGGGTTTTTGGGTTCGTTACCTATGGCTAATATTTCTTGGGGGGTCATCATCTTTATGATATTTACAGTCTTTTTTTATGTTTTTCGGTCATTACCAACGGGCTTGTACTAAACAGGCCGGAAAGGTGGATACACACCGGGCTTGTACTGAACACGCCGGGAAGGTGGATACACGCCGGGCTTGTACTGAACACGCCGGAAAGGTGGATACACGCTGGAAAGGTCGATACACGCGGGGCTTGTACTGAACACGCCGGGAAGGTGGATACGCTGGGCTTGTACTGAAAACGCTGGGAAGGTGGATACACGCGGGGCTTGTACTGAACACGCCGGGAAGGTGGATACATGCCGGGCTTTGTACTGAACACGCCGGGCTTGTACTGAATACGGCAGGAAGGTGGAGGAATACACGCTGGGCTTGTACTGAACACGCCGGGAAGGTGGAAACAAGCCGGGCTTGTACTGAGCACGCCGGGAAGGTGGATACACGCCAGGCTTGTACTGAGCACGGGGCCGGAAAGTGGATACAGGGCTTGTACTGAGCACGGGCGAAAGGGGTATTACACCCGGGCTTGTACTGAGCACGCCGGAAAGGTGGATACACACCGGGCTTGTACTAAGCACGCCGGAAAGGTGGATACACACCGGGCTTGTACTAAGCACGCCGGAAAGGTGGACACACACTGGGCTTGTACTAAGCACGTCGGAAAGGTGGATACACGCCGGGCTTGTACTGAACACGCCGGAAAGGTGGATACATACCAGGCTTGTACTAGGCACGCTGGAAAGGTGGATACATACCAGGCTTGTACTAGGCATGCTGGGAAAGTGGATACACACTGGGTTAAAAACCCATTAATCTTACTAGGAACACTTAGCAACACACTTCTGGTTATGTCTTCAAGAAATGAGTCTGTGGCTATCATACCTTCAAAAAATGTCAGAGACTGTTTACTGATCACATCTTTCAAAATTGTGGCTAGAATTACTTACTAACCATATCTTTAGAAATTGTAGCTTACTTACTAACTATATCTTTAGAAAATTTAGCTTACTTACTGACAATATCTAGAATATGTAGCTTACTTACTAACAATATCTTTAGAAAATGTAGCTTACTAACAATATCTTTAGAAAATGTAGCTTACTTACTAACCATATCTTTAGAAAATGTAGCTTACTTACTAACCATATCTTTAAAAAATGTAGCTTACTTATTAACCATATCTTTAGGAAATGTAGCTTACTTACTAACAATATCTTTAGAAATTGTAGCTTACTTACTACAATATCTCTAGAAAATATAGCTTACTACAATATCTTTAGAAAATGTAGCTTACTTTTTAACAATGTCTTTAGAAAATGTAACTTACTTATTAAATATATTTAGTAAAATGTAGGTAAGACTAGATTCTGATCATATCTTTAAAAAAATGGGGCTATGACTACTTATCTTTAAAACCTAAAGAATAATCTGTTGGATGTTGCAGCTTAAGATTTCAGTTTCTATCAATTAGAATTCTGCTTTTGACTAAACTCACAAGAAACGAAATATATCCTGACAACCCAGTTATCTATAGTATCTAACATTTTAATGTTTAACCTGAAGAAATTTCTAAGTTGTCATTTACCAGTGATTACCACGTACTTCTCTCACGCTATTCCAAGCAAACAGCATGCTGCCTCGTGCTATTCTAATGGCAAGCTGGCATTCATAACGGGCAACAGAATTCGGTGACTGAGTCTCTCTCTCTCTCTCTCTCTCTCTCTCTCTCTCTCTCTCTCTCTCTCACAGTCCATATATATATATATATATATATATATATATATATATATATATATATATGTATATATATATATATATATATATATATATATGTGTGTGTGTGTGTATAAATATTACATATATATATATATATATATATATATATATATATATATATATATATATATATATATATATATATATGAAATGTGTGTGTTTACATACTGCCTATTTATTCTCTTGGCTGCTTGAGAGAGAGAATGAGACTTACAGACCTTACATCTTGTTCGGGTTGCCCAGGTCCCTCAGTGTGAGGCACCTCTAATGTCTACCAGAGAGTTGCTAGTACATCTTCCGGTATATTTTGCATCTTGTTCCCAATCTTGGATGGTCTGGGATGCAGTTTAGTATTTATTTTCGAGCTTATTCTTAAACACATCTACGCTCACTCCTGATATATTCCTCATGAGGCTGGCAACGCATTGAATAGACGCTGCATTATCGATGCTGGTGCGTAGTGGATTAATGTCCTGTGTGCTTTCCTATTTTTCCTGGTATAGTTTTGGGCACTATTAATCTACCTCTGCTTGCTCTTTCTGATATTTTTAGTTCCATGATATTTTCTGCTATTCCTTCTATCTGTTTCCATGCCTGAATTATCATGTAGCGTCTCTTCTCCTTTCTAGACTATATAATTTTTAAGAATTGTAGTCTTTCCCAGTAGTCAAGGTCTTTAACTTCTTCTATTCTAGCTGTAAAGGACCTTTGTACACTCTCTATTTGTGCAATATCCTTTTGATAGTGTGGGTACCATATCATATTGCAATATTCAAGTGGACTACGAACATATGTTTTATAAAGCATAATCATGTGTTTCAGCTTTTCTTGTTTTGAAGTGCCGTAACAACATTCCCATTTTTGCTTTACATTTTGCCAACAGAGTTGCTATTTGATCATTGCATAACATGTTCCTATTCATCATCACACCAAGGTCTTTAACTGCTTCCTTATTTGTGATGGTCTCATTATTAGGTCCCTTATATGCATATAGCTTTCTTTCTCTGTCTCCATAATTTATTGATTCAAATTTATCAGAGTTAAATACCATCCTATTTACCTCTGCCCAATCATATACTTTGTTAAGGTCTCTTTGTAGAGCGTTCCTATCTTCATCACAAGTAATTTCTCTACTTATTCTTGTGTCATCTGCGAAACTACTCACTACCGAATCCTTAACATTATTGTCTATGTCTTCAATCATAATAACAAACAGTATTGCAGCTAACACCGTACCTTGCGGCACACCGGATATTACCTTGGCTTCATCCGATTTCTCGTCGTTTGCAATAACTATCTGTTTTCTGTTGTGTAAAAATTCTTTTAACCATCTTCCTACTTTATCCACGATATTGTGTTTTCTAATTTTCTTCGCTAATATATTATGGTCTACTTTATCAAAAGCTTTTGCAAAGTCTAAATAAACCACATCTGTTTCATTTCCGCTTTTCATATTTTTGAATATGTTCTCACGGTGGACTAACAGTTGGGTTTGTGTACTTTTTCCGGGTACGAAACCATGTTGTCCTTTATTAAACAAATTAAATTTTTTTATTAAATGTTTCATAATATTTTTTCTTCATTACCCTTTCATACACTTTCATAATATGTGATGTTAGACTCACAGGCCTATAATTACTTGCCTCTAGTCTTGATCCACTTTTGAAAGTAGGGGTAATATATGCTAATTTGTGCTCATCATAAATCTTGCCTGTATCTACACTTTGTCTTAATAATATTGCAAGTGGCTTTGCGATAGAATGAACTACTTTCTTTAACAAATAGCAGGATTCCATCAGGCCCTGCAGCAGCTCCATTTTTTTTAATTTTCATTAATAGCCTGCACAATATCAGCTTCATTAATATCTATGTCAGCTAAATATTCACTAATTTTTTCATCCCCTACTTCTATATCATTATCTTCATTATCTATTCTAGGGGTGAATTCTCTCTTATATCGTTCTGCCAGTATGTTGCAAATTTCCTTTTTTTCATTCGTTAATCTCCCTTCAATTCTTAGAGGGCCTATTTCTATTCTTCTTTTATTCATCTTCTTCGCATATGAGTATAATAGTTTGGGATTTTGCTTGATATTTAATAGGGTTTTTTGTTTTTTTCTTCCAAGTCCCGTTTTTTCATTTTCTTTTGATTGTATAAATCTTTTGTTCTGCATTTTCTATCTTACTTTTTAGTTCTATAACTTTCCATGCATTTTTTTTTTTGCTAGACCTTTTTTTCACTTTCTGATTTTCTGGAACAAGATCCTTCTGTCTCTTGGTATGCATGACTGATGTTTACTTTTCTTCTTCGGTATTTTTTTATCCACTATTTTCTCTAATATTTTATATAATATCTCCGTATTTACCTTTATGTCATCACTTACGAAAATATTATCCCAATCTTTGTTTAATTCTTCATTTATTTCTGACCATTTTATATTTTACTGTAGAAGTTGTATTTTCCATATCCTTCCCACTTTTTCATTTCTTGCTTATCTCTGTTTTCACTTGCTTTGGAATGGACTGTTAATTCTATGACATTATGGTCTGAAATACTCGCATTATAAACTATTATTTCTTTAACATAATTCATCTCGTTCACAAATACTAGGTCTAAAGTATTTTCCTTTCTTGTTGGCAGGTGATTTATTTGTTGAATGTTGTATTCTAGTAGCATATCTAATAGCTTTTTCGAATTGCCTCTTATCTTCTGCACTACTATTACTCTCTTTTTTATATGTATAAGTACATCCACAATCTCCTATTCGTTCTTCCAGTCTACGAAAAGAAAGTTGAAGTCTCCAGATAGGAGAATAGTCCAGTCCTTGTGATTTCTACATATATCATCCAAATTTTTCTATTATTAAGTCAAACTGCTTTAAGTATTAGGAGGTCTATATATTTACATGTTCATTAATTTTTCAGATTCAATTCTACCGCTATTAGTTCACATTCTGAGTTACTATATTTCTCATATATTTTTCCTTGTTTTTTGTCTTTCCCATATATTGCGGTTCCCCCTTGATTCCTATTTTTCTATCTGATCTATAAGTTTGAAACCCTTTTATTTGATCATCATTCCAGTCTCTTGGGAATACCAGGTTTCACTTATATTCATTATATCTATTTTCTTTTCAATTTGGGTTAGTTCTTCTAAGTACTCTATTTTTCTTTTTGAGTTACTCGTAACTAAACCCTGCGCATTCATCACTATGATGGTTTGCGTGTTTTCCTCCTTCATTTAATATTGGTAATAATAAGGATTTTCCCATGTCTCTTTCCTGTTCTGGTATGTTGTTCTTTTTTTTCATTTCCAGAAATTCTGACATTAAAAAAATCCAACTTTTCCATAATATTTGTTCTTCCTTCATCATAATTATTCATTTTGTGTCTGAATCTGCAATTTTCTCCATATCTGCAATATCCCCTTGCATAATAAAAACAGTTATTATCTCTTGAGTAGAATCTTGGAGCTGATGCATTGAAATTTTTTGCTGGCACCTCTGCATATCTCGTTGATGGCTTGCTTTTTTCTTTTACCTGATATTCTTCATTCCTCTCTTTATTTGTTTCTTTCTTATTTTGGATTTTATTGCTTGATTGGTTATTTATTTGATTATTTTTCATGGCTACAGGGTGCATATATTTACATTTTTTTGTCGAACTTACATCCTTTTCCTTCTTTTAGGTTTTTGCATATTTTTGGATGTAGATCTCTGCAATCATCCTCATATCCATCTAAGTATGCACATTTACCATATATTTCATAGTTGTGACATACCTTAGGATATTTGTAGTAACATTTTTCTCCATATCTGCAATTCCCTCTTTTCAAAAGGTTGCAAAACTTTGTCTTTTTGTATATTTTTTCCTCTTTCCCGTCATTGTGTAGATCTGGTAGAGCCTCTTCGGCATTTTCTTTTGTGCTGTCATATCGTCGTAATTTATTTCTTCGTAGGTATGCTGCTTTATAGCCTCATATGTAGTATCAATGAGTATCTCTGCATCCATACTTTTTATCTTGTTCTTTGTTTTCCTTATCTTTTTCTGTCATTTCAGTTTTGTTTACTTCTCTTACGTTTTCCTCTTCTTCTTCTTCTTCTTCTTCTTCCTCTTCTTCTTCTTCTTCATCCTCAACTATTTGTACATTCAATCTTGATTTAATAACATTGTCTATCCATGGTAGACATGTTGAGCAAAAAATTCTTGTGTCTTTTCTCATAGAGAGAGAGAGAGGAGGAGAGAGAGAGAGAGAGAGAGAGAGAGAGAGAGAGAGAGATACCTATGTTATTACATTGCAATGCCTTTCATGGTGATAGCTTGACATTATTAGTATTTGAGGTTCCCTCATCGATATTCCGTTTGTTGTTTGAGAATTTCCTACGCTTTTGATAGTAGAAGAATATTCTATAAAAAGTTAATTCCGTTAGGGCGATCACCATTGAGCATGACTTGAATATTATTTTCAAAATATTTCACACTAGTATATGAGAAATTGTTATGCGTACAATATATTCGATCTGCCAATCCCCCAACACCGTCCTGCATCACAGAATGTTTATATTTGAAAGTTATCTTTGATAAATCTACATACATATATTCTGAATGAAATTTAGTGGTTGTAGAGCTAATGTTAAAATACATCACGGAAAGCTTCTTCTTGTATTTTAACATTCGCACTACAACTATTGAATAAAATTTGATAGCTGTAGAGCGAATGTCAAAATACAACAAGTAGCTTTCTACGATGTTGTTAATTTTTTTCTTGTTATTATAATATTTTTTCAAACTTTTGAAGCTCTGGAGTGATTCCGAATATATTAGTGAATACATTTCACCCAATTCCTTATAAGTAAACCGTTGTAATCCTAAAAAAAAAAAAGTTATGAAACACGTTACACAAAATATATTTTTGATTCTACTACTACTTGTCGTAAG
>NC_061110.1:100593334-100598334 GCF_015104395.2 Macrobrachium nipponense
CTTACGACAAGTAGTAGTAGAATCAAAAATATATTTCGGGGTAACGTGTTTTCATAAAATTTTTTTTTTTTTAGGATTACAAACGGTTTACTTATAAGGAATTGGGTGAAATGTATTCACTAATATATTCGGAATCACTCCAGAGCTTCAAAAGTTTGAAAAAATATTATAATAAACAAGAAAAAAAACTTAACAACATCGCAGAAAGCTACTTGTTGTATTTTGACATTCGCTCTACAGCTATCAAATTTTATTCAATAGTTGTAGTGCGAATGTTAAAATATCAAGAAGAAGCTTTCCGTGATGTATTTTAACATTAGCTCTACAACCACTAAATTTCATTCAGAATATATGTATGTAGATTTATCAAAGATAACTTTCAAACTATAAACATTCTGTGATGCAGGACGGTGTTGGGGATTGGCAGATCGAATATATTGTACGCAAATATATATTCAAGTCATGCTCAATGGTGATCGCCCTAACGGAATTAACTTTTTATAGAATATTCTTCTACTATCAAAAGCGTAGGAAAATTCGCAAACAACAAACGGAATATCGATGAGGGAACCTCAAATACTAATAACTGTCAAGCTATCACCATGAAAGACATTGCAGTGTAATAACATAGGTATCTCTCTCTCTCTCTCTCTCTCTCTCTCTCTCTCTCCTCTCTCTCTCCTCTCTCTCTCTCTCTCTCTCTCTTCTCTCGCAGCCAAGAGAAATAAGTAGGCAGTATGTACACACACAAACATTTCATATACATACATACATATTATATATATATATATATATATATATATATATATATATATATATATATATATATATATATATATATATATATATGGACGGTGAGAGAGAGAGAGAGAGAGAGAGAGAGAGCGAGAGAGAGAGAGAGAGAGAGAGAAACTCAGTCACCGAATTCTGTTGTCCTTGATGAATGTCAGCTTGTCATTACAATAACACAAGGCGACATGCTGTTTGCTTGGAATAGCGTGAGAGAAGCACGTGGTAATCACTGGTAAATGACAACTTGGAAATTTCTTCAGGTTAAACATTAAAATGTTAGATACTATAGAAAACTAGGTTGTCAGGATATATTTCGTTTCTTGTGAGTTTAGTCAAAAGCAGAATTCTAATTGATAGAAATTGAAATCTTAAGCTGACAACATCCAACAGTTTATTCTTTAGGTTTTAGAGATAAGTAGTCATAGCCACATTTTTTTAAAGATGTGATCAGAATGTAGTCTTACCTACATTTTCTAAATATATTTTTAGTAAGTAAGTTACATTTTCTAAAGACATTGTTAAAAAGTAAGCTACATTTTCTAAAGATATTGTAGTAAGTAAGCTATATTTTCTAGAGATATTGTAGTAAGTAAGCTACAATTTCTAAAGATATGGTTAGTAAGTAAGCTACATTTCCTAAAGATATGGTTAGTAAGTAAGCTACATTTTTTAAAGATATGGTTAGTAAGTAAGCTACATTTTCTAAAGATATGGTTAGTAAGTAAGCTACATTTTCTAAAGATATGGTTAGTAAGTAAGCTACATTTTCTAAAGATATGGTTAGTAAGTAAGCTACATTTTCTAAAGATATGGTTAGTAAGTAAGCTACATTTTCCAAAGATATGGTTAGTAAGTAAGCTACATATTCTAAAGATATAGTTAGTAAGCTACTTTTTCTGAAGATATTGTTAGTAAGTAAGCTACAATTTCTAAATATATGGTTAGTGAGTATGTTACATTTACTAAAGATATGGTCAGTAAGTAAGCTACATTTTCTAAAGATATTGTTCATAAGAAAGCTACATTTCCTTAAGATATGGTTAGTAAGTAAGCTACAATTTCTAATGATATGGTTAGTAAGTACTTATAGCCGCAATTTTGAAAGATATGATCAGTAAACAGTCACAGACATTTTTTGAAGGTATGATAGCCACAGCCTCATTTCTTGAAGGCATAATCAGAAGTTTGTTGCTAAGTGTTCCCAGTAAGATTAATGGGTTTTTAACCCGGTATGTATCCACCATTCCGGCATGTTTAGTACAAACCTTGTATGTATCCACCTTTCTGGGGTGTTTAGTACAAGCTCAGTATGTATCCACCTTTCCGGCATGTTTAGTACCAGCCCGGTATGTATTTACCTTTCCGGCATATTTAGTACAAGCCCGGTATATATCCATCTTTCTGGCGTGTTTAGTACAAGCCCGGTATATATCCACCTTTCCGGCATGTTTAGTACAAACCCGGTATGTACCCACCTTTCTGGCATGTTTAGTACAAGCTCAGTATGTATCCACCTTTCCGGCATGTTTAGTACAAGCCCAGTATGTATCCATCTTTCTGGCATATTTAGTACAAGCCCGGTATGTATCCACCTTTCCAGTGTGTTTAGTACAAGCCCGGTATGTATCCACCTTTCCAGCATGTTTAGTACAAGCCCGGTATGTATCCACTTTTCCAGCATGTTTAGTACAAACCCGGTATTTATCCACCTTTCTGGCATGTTTATTACAAGCCCAGTATGTATCCACCTTTCCGCTACATTTAGTACAAGCCCGGTATGTATCCACCTATCCAGCGTGTTTAGAACAAGCCTGGTATATATCCACCTTTCCAGCATGTTTAGTACAAGCCCGGTATGTATTCACTTTTCCAGCATGTTTAGTACAAACCCGGTATGTATCCACCTTTCCGGCATGTTTAGTACAAGCCCGTTGGGAATGACCGAAAAAACATAAAAAAAGGACTGTAAATATTATAAAGATGATGACCCCCCAAGAAATATTAGCCATAGGTAATGACCCCAAAAACCCTTGGTGGGTCACTATCTGGGGAAGATCAGATTAATCTTTGCACATATGGAATTTAAAACAATAGTCTACAATACAGTGTTTTGTCCCTTGCTAACTAGGGTAGCCCATTGCAGAATTTTATTGTAATGTGGGGATCTAATCTGATAAATGCATCAATATAGTATAGGATTAACATTGAATTTAGTTATGTGTTGCCTGCTCGTTGATAAATTAGAAGTCTGACCCCAGTGTAGCCAAAGAACTTACTCTTCTGTTGTGTGTGTGTGTGTGTGTGTACACACACACACACACACACACACACACACACACACACATATATATATATATATATATAGATATATATATATATATATATATATATATATATGTAATATATATATATATATATTATATATATGTAATATATATATATATATATATATATATATATATATATATATATATACATGTACATATTATAATATCTATACACATATATACGAAGTCTGACCCCAGTGTAACCAAAAATCTTATATATATATATATATATATATATATATATATATATATATATATATATATATATATATATATATGAACTTACTGCTTCTGTCAAAATCATGCTCTCCAAATTAGCGATGTAATGCTCCTCCCTCCCTCCTCCTATTCATATGTACATAATAGAGCGGACGCTATTACAACTTCCTGGCTGGACCACTGCATCACATCTCCACAACTTCATGATCTATTATGACCTGCAATATTCGCTATGATCTTGCAACGGGCTACGATCACATCCCATTACAGGTGTCATTCAGTACCCCAACCCTCCCTACCGTGAACCCCTAACTGATCGACCACCAGCGTAAACTGGGATTTTAAAACCAACAGAAAAACCAGAGACTTTAGGGCGACCACGGAAACCAGGTTGCGGTCAATAGTTCAACCGGCAGACGCCTTACTTTGTACTAACACAATTGTAGAAATGACCACCACAAGAGGGATCTGAATGAATTCTATTCGAACATAATCTCGCTTTGCTTGCTTCGGGCAGGACTGCCTACAGATTTCGTCAAGTAATTCTCGTAATATACCTGGATGGAATGACTTGGTTAAAGATCTGTATACATACTCACGAAAGAAATGTTTTTACTGTGGAGGCAAAATGGTAGCCCCCAGGGAAGGGCACACTGCATTGCTAATGAGACAGGCGAGAGCGCAGTTCAAACTTGCTCTTAAGCACTGCAGGTTAAATGAAAAACAACTAAGAGCCGATGCAATTTTCTAGAAACTTAGAATCTGGTGATTATCCTCGTCTTTGGAAAGATATCCAGTCTTTAAATCCCAAAACTAAAAAGCTATCACAGAGAGTAGGGGAAGCAGTCGGAGACGAAGCTATTGCAAGTATGTGGGCGATCACTTCAACAATATCCTGAACTGCATAAATGATCAAGATTCCCGAAGGGATGTAGATAACCTCCTTACTGACAACATTCAATTTCATTTTGCAGACCGTATTACGCCAGGTAACATCAGCGATGCCATAAACAGCCTACCTAATAATAAATCGCCCGGCTGTTGATGGTCTTCCTGCAGAGGCCTTCAAACTCTGCCATCCGATAATTTACATTTTGCTAGCTGCCCTATTCAATGCGTGCATAATTCACCGGTTTTCTTCCAGACTCCCTACTCTTAGTTCACTTGATACCATTAATCAAAAACAAGCTAAAGGATGCAGCTGACCCTGGCAACTACCGGCCGATTGCAATCACAACGATCGCATCGAAGATACTTGAGTCTGTTCTTCTAGTTAGACTTCTCCCCTTTTTACACACCACTGACAACCAGTTCGGGTTTAAAGCAAACCACTCAACCGACACCTGCATCTACATACTGAAAGAATTGCTTAATTACTACCTATCATCAGCCTCTCCTATTTTCCTTTGTTTTGTAGATGTGAGAAAAGCATTTGACAGAGTAAACTACCTGAAGCTCTTCCTGAAGCTGCATAAAAGGGGCACACCCCTGTACCTAATTGGCATTTTACATTGCTGGTTCTCCACACAGCAATTCTGTGTCAAATGGGGTAACGTGTTATCTTACACCTTCGGCTCCCTAAACGGGCACCGGCAAGGGGGCATTCTCTCTCCTTACCTGTTTAATACGTACACAGATGACTTGAATGTCAAACTGAACTCG
>NC_061110.1:100603334-100617724 GCF_015104395.2 Macrobrachium nipponense
AATAATTCGAATGATCGTCCAACAACAATCACATAGTTATCGGATATTTATAACAATCCTGGCCTCTGAGGTACACAGATGTATTTCGGATTAATAAATTCATTGCATAGTGTTAATGGAACGCATATCGCTTGCATCATAACATCACACAAGCCGATCAGTTTTTATTTTTTTATTTTATTTTCGAACATCTCCTAGGCATTAGAGCTTTATTGTAAATGGATAACTTGATTGCTTTTCATCAAACTTGCTGTTTATGGAAGCTGCTGAATTTTTTAATGTGCCATCAAATATTTAGCTTCGAAGCCATAGAAAACGGGACTTTTTAAAATAACTTTTTCGTTGTTTCATGGATTTTATATATATTTGCTTACCAACTCTTGGAAAAACTTTGAATGTATATATTATTCCAACAGGTAGACAACTAAGTTGGTTGGGATAAGAAAAATTCGCTATACTAAAATATAAATTTTATTTCCTCCTTTCTATCACGATGAATTAATATGGTCTTCCTTAATTGTTCGGATGTTCCCAACCCACTGTTTACCAAGATTTCCTGAGAGTACAAAAAAGTTACCTTCATTAGACAATGTACCAAAAAAATAAGGTGGAATGCTACACACAAACCCGAAAATATGAAGAAAAACTATGCAACAATGTGTGTAGTAACAGGGAGCTGTCTCAACACACTAAACAATACTGAATAATAAACATAGTTTAACTCGAAGGCTACAAATATTGTATTCCACCCACCTGAAGAAACTAAGTTAAAAAAACTCAAGAATTTCTTAAGGCTAACTGCTAAGACACCGAAGTAAATTATGCAAAACATTAACTTGTTAAGAGTACATAATTACATTGAGATGATCGGTATCATTAATGACCAACCTTATAAGTCATCCTTGGTGCTACTTGGTTGATCTCGACGTTTAGTATACGAATGATAGTCGGCAACAGTAGCTTCCGTCCGGGGCGGTGCCGATGGCTTTATTCTTCCATATTAAAAATAATCCCTTTATATGCAATTAAGGGAAACAGCATATCCAATTTATAATCAGCGTGAAGACTTACAAAAAAAAAGCCACCCAGTATGAGAGCGTTGGTGTCTTGACGTTTACTCTCTCAACGACTCACTCCAACACTGCCTTCACTTCTTGCCTGCCTTGCGCCGTAACTTTTTTATTGACATCAACGATACCCAAACAACCGTAGTATGGCTGTTCTCCTGTGAATAGCAAAACAAGCAAACAGTATCCATTTCCTTCTTAATTCCAAGGGAATGGGAGGAAACCAATTCAGATGAAATAATGTTGTCAAATACCGATCATAAACTTATGAATAAACTTCAGTGTCCTAGCATTCAACCATAAGAAACAATCGTGATAATATATTTTCTAACAATTTCCAGAAAAAATTGTTGAAAAAAAATATAAATGCATACATAAAGACAACCAAAAGAAAAATGCTCACTACCAATATATACAAATAATCACAAATATTTACAAATTCAACAAGACCGCAAGATTCAATCAATTGTCAGACAAAATGTCTTTGGTCTTTTTGATAGATTCCAAAGCAGCCTTCCGAGTACTTTTGGGTCTAACTGATAATTCAGTGCTATCTTAGGAAGGTCACCTGCTAAGTCTTTATCTTCAGAAGAATTTTCAAATAACAATAAAGGTATCAGGCAACTCACATGTCTTTTAGTTAATTCTGCTGTTCTACCCTTCAGGACAACCGCACCAGTTGTCTCTCCTTCATTATTGGTGATTATCTGCTTAACAATTCCCATTGGAAAGTTTACAGGCTTAACATTAGCATCTTTTATAAGCATTATATCACCAACACCTATTTTATCCTGCTTGCAGGGTGTATATCTGTCTTTGGTGTCTATTGTCTGACTCAACAAAGTAGACATAAACTCACTCTGATGTAAGTCAAACAGTCTATGCCTAACTTTCCTAAGTATGGTATATTTACCCTTCAACAAATCAGACGGGGACGTATGGTCTGAATATTCATCCAACTCAGGCAAGGGTTGTAATTCTGGGATCAAATTGACAGTCACAATTTCATAGCCTCTAAGCAGCATCTCTGGAGTTATGGGACTTAGTGTATGAAGGTCCTGATCTCTCAAAGATTCCTAAAATGCAATGGGTCTCTTATTAACCAAACTTCTAACTTGACATATCAAAAATTCAAAATCTCTCACTTCAAGAATATTAGTCCCGATGCTCTTATTTATCATTTGTTTTGTCATTTTTACTGAAGTTTCAACCAGAGAGCCAGGGGAACTACACCCTTTAAAGTAACTCTCAAACTTAATTTTACTGATACCATTCTCCTTGAAATACTCATCCTTCTGCAGATCGTTAAGAAAATCAGTTATTTTATTTCCAGCAGCTACAATCTGAGTCCCCAAATCACTAATAACTAGCTGGGGTAATCCAAACTCAAATACATGTATCATAAATGCCCTTAAAAATTCTGATACGGACATATCATAACATACCTGCAATTTAATGGCTCTAGTGTACATACAAGAAAAACACAATATCCAAACCTTCCTACGACCATCTGACAGTTTGCAATTAAAAGGCCCACAATAATCCAAATATAGATAACCAAAAGGAGTATCAGAGGGTTCCAATCTAAATAATCTGTATGGAGACTGGTTCAGTCGTACAGGTCTTTGATTATATCTTTTGCAAGTAATGCAAGAGCTAACAGACTTCTTTAAAACAGAAAATATGTGTGGTATGTAATAATGTTTTCTCAATAAATTCAGTACCCCATAATATATTACATGTCCTAGCTTTATGTGGGCATCCCTAACAATCAATGAAATTAATAAACTATCTTTAGGTAGTAACACTGGGAAGAACACCCTATGAGAATTAGGTCTATCAAATTTCCCATGTACTTTCAAAACATTATTCCTGTCAGGGTAGATATTCAGCTGAGAAACTAGGTCAGGGATATCCTTTTTAGGACATTGCTTTCTTCCAAAAAACTCCACCACTTCTGGAAATCTGAGCTTTTCCTCTTTGCTTATAATTTGTTGCAATGCCAGTTCATAATAATTAAAACATGGGGGCTTTATTTCCAAAGATGAAATAACTGAACTATTTTTAGAAAGGGCAGTTTTCCACTTATTCACTACCATTAAAACTTTAGCATGTACTTTTACTAGTTTAGTCAAGTTAGAAAATCTATCCACTGGAATCAAATGATCTGTTACTAGGTTTTCTGTTGCTTGGTTAACAGAAACGCCAAATTCTTGAACCGGCCCGCTAGGTAATCTGAACCTTAATACCTCTTCCTGAACCTTTGTTTCTTCAAACTGCTCATAATTTGGACCAAAACAATAGTTAGTACGGGACAAGTCCTTCCTGGAAACCGGACGAGTAATACAATCTGCAGGATTGTTGATACCTGCAATATAGTAAAACACCATTGGAATCTGCTCACATATCCTCTGTATGCGTTCGAGCCTCTTATTAACAAATACAGTTCTTTTATTTACTTTATCCAATTTGACAGCACTAGAATGCAGCAAATGAAGAACGACAAGGCTATCTGAAAACAGTTGCAAATCGGCAATATTGGTCTTAGATAAACAAAACTGCCCAGTAAGTTCATCATAAACAGACTTTGGCACTTCAAAACCCAAAACCAGTGCTTGAAGCTCTAGAGAGGGCACAGACGTCGCTTTCAGTGATGAATTAACAAACTTATTCTTAGCCATAAGAAAACTCCTCTTGCATGACTCAACCTCTCTAATATAAATAACAATTCCATATATCTCAATACTTGTATCAACATAACATTCTAAAATGTACTCAGAATCCCTTTCACCAACAAAACGATCAAATTTAATAGGTGGTGAAGAATTTACCTGATTTACAATACATTTCCATTCCTTAAGTTGTTCTCCATCAAAGATTTCATCCCAGTCCAATTTATTAGTTTGCAAATTGAGCAAAGGTATTATTCAGCTGGTAACAGATTTCACTGTCCCACAGGAATAGATTACCATTATCAGCGGATATACTTGAATAGGTTTATTTATAAGCTATAGTTAAAGGATTTTTTATTTAGAGTTGATGGCAATTAAAATGGTTATTTAAAAATTGTCGTAACTTTTATGAGACACAAGATTTAATGACTGGCATAAATATTAGTTCTTTATAACTGAGAAGGTGACTCAGTCAGTGAGGTAGAAATTCTATATTTAGGATGACTATTTTTTTAGCCTAGAAATTTTATAACGTAACGTAAATGAGCCTATAACCGTGCATGTATATATATATATACTATATATATATATATATATATATATATATATATATATATATATATATATATATATATATATATATATATATATATATATATATCTATATATATATATATATATATATATATATATATATATATAATATATATATATATATATATATATATATATATATATATATATATATATATATATATATATATATATTATATTATTTAAAAAATCACAGTAGATGCACGTGACTTCATAAAATAAGCGAATACCACGGGAAATGATAGTCAGGAATCCAAGCGCTTTCGTCGTTATTCAGACATCGTCAAGGAGCTACTAAAGTGCAATCGGAGAGGAAGGCCTCAGGTACAAACAAGATCAGGAATACCAGATGGTTAATTATCAAAAGGGTAAAACAAAATTAAAAGGGATAATCCAGGATTATCGGATATCACACGGTCACAAACTTAAACAGATTCTGACCCTAACCGACATTACAAAGTATCTTTACAGTCCAAAACATGTAAAAACTGAATATATTAATTTTGTTGCTTATATTTATCTACAACTTTTTTCATTATGAAAGCATCAAGTTTAAATAAACCAAGACTTAAATTTAGAACATTTCTATTATTTGACTTGATAAAACAAGATTCAATGATATTCCTTTTAACTGTGTCATTACATGGGACTAAGGCTCTTGCTTGACTCCAGTTAATAGGATGGTCTAAATCTCTCATATGTACAAATAATGCATTCGATATAGAATAACCATAGAATAACTGGAATTTGTCACGTGTAATTTATAGCAGCAACTGCCGGTACAAGAGTCAAATGATGGAATGGCCTTAATAAAAGAAAAGCAGGTAATGAGCATCTCAAAAGGGGCGTGGGTTTCAGATGTCGTCGACCAAGTTTTCATTCAACCAACGCTTAAGAAGATTAAAGGAAGATTATCAGTGGGGTGACCTAAATTGGCTTACTTGTGGACGGATCTCTTGGTATAAATACCACCTTTTCTGTAAACTTTTCTCATTCATATACCTGAAGAGAGAGAGAGACAGCAGTCTCTGATGAAATATAGTACTTTTCTCTCTACATTTTGGTGTTTTTATGGGCTCCTTTTATTAGTATATATATATATATATATATATATATATATATATATATATATATATATATATATATAATATATATATATATATATATATAGTATATATATATATATATATATATATATATATATATATATTGTTACGAAGTGCCAAATATGTGGTTACCATGCATCAAACATTACCTCACAAAAAGCCAGACACCTGAACCCTCATAACACGTTTAAACGACTGAATACTCTAAAGGCAACAGTGATCCCTTAACACTTACCAGTATTGCAGAAAACATCCAACTAAGTTCATCAAAACAGGTGTGAGGTAATCTTGTAAGTAATTAAATTAATCAAAGGGCATCACTCCTTCAACAACTTTAAAACTCTAAGTATTTCCCTGATTTCAGAAGTCTAAGTGCTTCCCTGGTTCTAAGTCATTTCAAGTTACTTGAAGGAAAGCAAATCAATTACCACTCTATGTCTCTACCTATCATCAATATAGTCATAATCAAATATAATTATACAGGTGTAATAATAAAAACACTTGCAAAAATTTTAAATACAAACATTTATTATCAAATTCAAAATTTATAAGTGAAATTCTCAATATCAGGGAAAATTACTGTTACTTGAAAACAAAGTAAAGTTTAATTAATTCTTGAATCAAATTAAGTAAAATTAAATCAAAATTAATTTATCACAAAATTCAAGAAAATTAATTCAATTGAAATTCAAAAGTGTTAGGCAATAATTGAAAATCTGAAATTAATTCACAAGTGCTAAACAACAATAAAACTTGAAAAGAATTCTAAGTAAATACAAATTAATTCACAAATGTTAAGTTTACTTAAATGTGCAATGATTAAGCAATGAAAATAATTAAGTCAATTAAATTGTGAATGCAAATGAAAATATAAAACAAAAAGACACACTTCAATAAGAAAATGAATAAGTGCACAAACAATGGAACAGACACAAACACAAAAAAAATCAGCAATGTGTAAAAGTGTAAATCTTTTTCACTCAAAAACACTGTAACCAACAGTTTTTACCAAACTTTCACAACCATCGGTTATTAGTTAACCACAGTTCCTATCAATTATTAGTTAAACACAATTCCTATCCGTTATTAGTTGCAACTAATAAAAATATAACACACTTTACCTTGGTATACCAACTTCTTTCTTTCTCTTTTGCTGCAGCTTGTATATTACACTTTCACAAAAAAACCAGGCGCCGTTACGAAATGTTTGTTCAAATTCCACAAAAGACACTAAATAAAACTAAATAAACTCTAAGAAATATCAAACATGAAATTCTAAGTTACGAGTGACCAAGTTACGTTACGTTAATATAATCTCAATGATGTCGAAAAGAGAGATAGAGAGAGACGAGAGAGTGGAGGGAGATCTAAAACTGCCTCGAGGTTCTAAGATGGAATGAAATCTCTTCCTTCACGGAAAAGCTGGAGAGGGGCAGATGTCAAAACGTTCTTGGCACGAAAGCTTCTCGAAAGTTCTGAAATCTGACGCAATCTTACATACAAAATATGCAACACTCACGTGGGACTTGACAAAGATATACACGTACAAGACGAGTCTGTTAAAAAAAAAAAAAAAAAAAAAAAAAGAAGACGTACCCGACTCGATTGAGACGGAGGCTGGGCGGGACAATTAAAATTTACATGTTTTGATGACAACGCTTGAGTCGAGCTCGCTATCAAACGCGCTGACAGAGTAGGGAAGCAAACGGATCTTGCAGACTCTAATCTTAAAGTGTCGACATAAAAGTTAAACATTCACAGTTTCGAACAGACAAAGATCTCTCTCTTTTACGTTATATATATATTCTTTTACAACACGTTAATGCGAAATCTGAAACACAATTTTAAAACATCCTATTCTAAGCTATTCTAGGAATCTGAAAAAAATGTTGCACAATCTACATGACATTTCAAAGAGGGGAAAACATACATTTTGAAAGTAGCAATATATAATAATGTATATATATATATATACTAATATATATATATATATATATATATATATATATATATATATATATATATATATATATATATATATACTATATATATATATGTTTGTGTATGTGTGTGTATTTCTGCATCTTCGTTTCTCACTCTATTCCTATATATCGCTCTCTATCTGACTCTGTCTTGTTTTAATATTTTCATGTAAATATAATAAACCACTGAAAAAGTGATTGAAGCAAATTAATTATACGAAATTTTCATTAGCGTCGTCATCCCTCTCTCTCTCTCTCTCTCTCTCTCTCTCTCTCTCTCTCTCTCCTAGTGTTTGAATATTTTCAAGTAAATATGAAAAGATATTGATAACAATGCCTGAAGCAAACTAATTATGTGATATTTTTATTCACTCTCTCTCTCTCTCTCTCTCTCTCTCTCTCTCTCTCTGTTTATTATCTTTGATGAATTTCCGCCGCGCTGGCTAATTAACTGGACAAAACCTTTCATCTGAAGTTCACAGAGACGATAATGGAGAAATGTAATTCCCCGAAGAAAATGGCAGAACTCCCAAACGAGAAGATATAATGGAATTATCTTCGCCCAAGAAACGAGTTATTTGAATCTCGTTTTACTTCTACGTCTCATTAGGGCGGCTTGAGTCACCGGTGGTAGTTATTTATATAATAATGTAATTACGTCGAGGTGTCGAAAGATATCATCATTGTTTAACTTTAGTTTGAAGTATGTATATAATTTTAATATTGTTTATATAATATATGTTATAATAGTATATATATACATTATATATCTATATATCTCTAATATATAATCGTAATTAATGATTTAATATAGTATATTATTATATAAGTTATATATTATAATATTTATATAGTATTATTTATATATATAGTATATCTTATATATATGATAGTATCAGAGTAGCGTTAGTGTGGTGTGTGTGTGTGTATGTGTGTGTGGTGTTTGAATGTGTGTGTGTGTGGTGTGTGTTGTTGATATATTGTTTTGCAATTTATCAAATATGGTAATTTCTTGTCTTTCACTTCGGTTGTGATTTTTACAAATATGTTTTTTTATTTCATCAACATTATATATTTCCATTTCCGTGTATTGTTTATCGATTACAGAATCTGGGTTACACCAAATATCTAAATGCTTTTAACTTATTCAAGTTTTTAAGTTGGCCCTAAAGCTTTGAAAGTTTGACACATCACTAAATAAAATTACTGGGGTCATTGACTTTTGATATTATGCTGCCAAATAAGGTGATGAATTACTTCGAAATCCAAGACTTCCTCCACTATTCCTGCGAAAGAAAAGAAAAAAGCAAATATAAAAAAGAAGTGTTTTTTTTTTTTATTTTTTTTAGAAGAGAATATATTCCATCTTCACCAAGTCACCAAAACAACCTAAAAACACTTTTATTTAATTTCCGAGTATTTATAGCACCTGATAATTACAAATTAACTAAGACACCGGGTTTGCCGTGCCAATCCAAGTACCTCTTTCTCTGAACAAATAATATTCCCACAGAACCATATCATACGAGTTGTCATGTACTCTGTATCGCCAAAGTAACTGAATAAAATAAAAAGCTCTAATGTTTCTTCTAATGTCATTAAGATTTTAGTTTTTTGTGTTTTTATACCACGCTATATAAAAATGAAACAAAGACCTGTACCCTTCTAAAAACGAATTCAAATGCTACAATATTGTTGCTGTAGATGTAAACACTGAGTAAATTCCAACAATACGTACTTCTTGAATTTTGTACATTCAAAACCTCTTTGATTTTTATGAATATATAATGTCATTCAACTATTTTTTTCATTTTTTAATACGTGTTGTAACACGAATAGGCATATAAGAATTACGAATGTACGTTCAGCCTTGTTATTATATTATTTACTAATTATAAAGTATAGTCATTCTGGAGAACCGAGCAACGAAATCTCAAATTGATTAACAAGCTACAACAGACTGGCGTACTCATTTATAAGATATGACGAACCTGAAATACAGATGCGACTCAAAATTAAAAGGTTAAACCAACGCTGAGTATGTCAAAAGTAATATTATATCAGTTAAGGATGAAATACAAAAGTAATAACAACTTGTCGTAAATGGTTATTACATAAAATGAATAAATAATGAAGCATGTGAATGAATGAATAATAATTAAAGCATGAATGAGCTAGCATAAGCTTTCTAGCGAAGAATTATAAATAAAAAAATATGGTTCAAAGGCGAGGGAGTATTGTTCACACAGGTGAACATACGACACAATAGAATAAATCACCAAGTAACACGACAGAGCTGAGTAGTTTCTGATTGCCTCATATCATTATAACAAAAGCCCTTAGTCCACTGCAGGGACAGGAAACGATTTAACAGCGAAAAATCAATGAAATATCGAGACAAACGCTTCATTGGATTTTTTTTTTTTTTTTTTTTTTTTTTGGTAGCTTGTTACTCGTGAATTATAATTGTCGTCCTTTTGAAGGTGCGCCGATTATTCCTTGTAAAGCTCTTTATCGAGAAAGCTGATTAGTGCCTTAAAAGAGCAGCTAAATATTCAAATGGGCAACGATGGCACGCGAACCAATAAATAATTCCTTTAATTTAAAATGCCATTACGGGGTATTTTTAATGTATGACCGCAGCTCGCTAATGCAAGACTGAGTATTGGTTGTTTGGGCCTTGCCAGTTTGTTTAATTCGTTCTTTCTCGTATGTAGAGAACATACGCTTAGATACATGTATCATACATGATAATATGTATGGTCAAAGAAGTGGAAATTTAAAATAATTTATCCGATTTTATACCAAGATCGTATGAGTCACTAAATTGGTAAAAGAACATCAACGTTGATGCGGTTTTCATTATATATACATATAGGTGTACATATATACATATAGATATATATTTATGTATATATATGTATGTGTGCGTGTGCGCGTATGTATTTTATCATCAGGATAGGTGAAGTTTCGGTGTTAACGAGGAAAGTCTCAACGTATAAAGTGGAAAAGTGGAAGTTTTTAATCAATTTCAGAGAGAAACATATTCACCTCACGTACTCACATACATAAATAATACATTCTTACAAATTCATGCATGCATATCTACATACATACATGATACGCAAATGCATTTATCACATCTCAAGTAATTAAGTTAGCAATCTTGAATTGAAATCATTATTGTTTAATTAATCATCACCAGAGAGAATTAAAAGGAAATCTATCTTAAAGGGTGGAATATATTCAAGGAAATCACTATGTTTTAAAAAACTTAAAAACATCGGGTTCTTTACGGAAGTAAGGCAGGAGCTAAATTAATCATAGGATATATAAATTAAAAAAAAATTTCCTGCAGAATTTTGTACCTCAAGGAATAGAAAAAGAAATAAATAGACGCTGAAAAAGGCATAGTCAATACAACATGTTATCCGTAGGTCGTAAATGGGATAAAAGCAACAGGGAAATATTGTAAAAAATAAAGAAAAAAAAAAAAAAAAAAAAAAAAAAAAAAAAAACAGATGGGACGAGCGGGATGTTCCAGGATTTCAATTTTACAGGGTTTTGTTCGTCCCAACTTTGAAATATTGGCGAAGGCGCAGGTGAAAGCGTTCCGGAATAGAGCCATGAGGGACGGAATGGCAGTTGGAACGGGAAAGATTCCCGGATTTGCTTGGCGAGTCGGGGAAAGGCAGTTTTTTTTTTTTTTTTCTTTTTTTTTTCTTTTTTTTTTTTACAAAAGCAATAAGTTTATTTGTCTTCAGAGATATGACTTATTTTCGAAGTAAAATCCAAATATGTAGGACTAAGATGCGGATTAATATCAATTTCTATCTATTCTGTGATAAAAAGAGATAATTTTCGTTTTTTTGAGGAAACAGTAAAAAAAATATTGGGAATATTTAATTTTTTTTTTTTGTTTTTCCTTTGTGGACAGAACCACAAACATGAATGTAAATTATTACCTTGCATTTCCACATACAAAATTCATACGCATATTTATATTATATATATACATCCATATGTGTATATTATATATATATATATATATATATATATATATATATATATATATATATATATATATATATATATAGCTCTCTTTCTTAAATTAACCGTCAAATATTTCTTAATTTATGTGTATCAACGAATTAATTTTTTTGGTACATAATCACTAGAAATCAACAAAAGACAAAATCTTCACAAGTTATATTATATATAAAACTAAACCTAATAACTATATAAAAGACGCATTTGTGTAGGAAAAATTCAGACACTGGTTTTTTTTAGCGATACAACCTAAAAATAAATGATATAGAAATAACGTAAGCGATTAAATTAATGCTATTATGTATAAGCATAAAAGATATTTCGAGAAATTAGGTAGTACAATAGAGTATAAATGCTATACGATACCAACGATCTTTCTTTTCGAAAAAGAAGTAAACTCAAGGAATTTCCCACTAGCGAAATGAAACGAAAACGAAAACGAAAAAAAAGCGGAAAAGGATAGTCAATAAAACAAGTTATCCGTAGATCGTAAATGGAATAAAAGCAACAGGGAAAATATTGTTAAAAAAGGAAACAGAATAAACAGACGGGAATTTCCGGTCTTTCAATTTTACAGGGTTTTGTTCGTCCCGACTTTGAAATATTGGCGAAGGCGCAGGTGAGAGAGTTCCGGAATAGAGCCATGAGGGACGGAATGGCAGTTATTCCAAGTTGGAACGGGAATGATTCCCGGATTAGGTTATAGGGAGACTTGGTCGATTTGAATTAGTTTTTAAGATATTCATAAACATTCTGGCTTTTTTTAAGAGTTCGTGTTAATTATTATTTTATATTATGAGAGGGATGGATAAATTATCGATGATAATGAAGAAAAAAAAATAATGTAACAAATTGGTAAATGTTCGTTTTTACTCTGTAATCTCATGTACGGACCACCACGCATACATTTCAATACGTACACGCGTACATACATACATGCATATATATATATATATTATATATATATATATATATATATATATAGATAAAATATATGTGTGTGTGTGTGAAGTGTGTGTGTGTGTGTGTGTGTGTGTGTGTGTGTCTGTGTGTGTGTGTGTGTGTGTGTGTAAATGTTTGTGACGTTGTATGTGTTTCTGTGTTCGAAAAAAAGTGCATCTTCCCAAATCACTAGTTAACTTTTTCATCATTAATGCAGAAATTTTATATCTTCTAATCATAAACTAAAAACGATATAGCATTTTTACACTATTGTACTACTTAACTTCTCGAAATACTTTTATTCTTATACATAGCAGCATTAATTTAGTCTCCCACGTTATTTTTATATCATTTATTTTCAGGTTGTATCGCTAAAAAAAACCAGTGTCCGAATTTTTTCGGCTCGATCCCTTTTCCTGCGATTTTTGTTTCCTTTGCTTTTCATTTTTCGCTTCGTATATTCCTTGAGGTAACGTTTTTTACTGCTAAAAAATAAATAAATAAAATGAGTAAATAAAATTGTCTATTTCACTATTAATTTTAGTTTTTTTTAGCTATGTCTGCATCATTTACTTATATGTTTTATTGCCAAATAACTCACAAACCTATCGTTAATGAAAAGGCTTATCGAATGACTATTGCCTTATTACACACATGCATATGTACCACACACACAACAGCCACCACACACACCAACACACCGACACCACAGCACACACACCTCTTTGGGAAGCGTTAGTAAAGAATGAATTGCTGAGCCCTTTTCTTAAACTTCAGATCAGTTTTCGAATTGGTTTCGTGGTGTGAGGTTAACCAGAGGAAAAGCTTTCGTAAGCTTTTGAAACTACGTCCGCGAGTTGCCTTTTGAACCTCCTCAAACGGTGTGACGTAAGCAGCCAAGGTCTTGTTCGCTCCTTTACTGTATTTATCTAATTTTCTGCTTTAAGTCCAATGGCTATAGAGAAGAAATTGGACAAGATGATGTCGTAGTTAGCAGGTGTAGATTTATTCGTAATCACGCCAAGGAGGCGTTATTATTATTATTATTTTTTTTTTTTTGGTGGGGGCCGGTTCAGATTGTATTGATGTTTCTTTTTCAATTTATGTTTTTTTTAGCAAGGTTACACAAATGTTTATATGTGAAATTGGGTAAAATTTTACCAAAAACTCTTCCCAATAACTGTCAAAAAATTTTAAGATTTTGAGATAAATAGGAAAGTCACTTTTGTGGAGACCGCCTTCTTGGTTAGTTTATCGCTCACCCTCGATTCAAATAATGTTATAAGGAAATCCAAACCCTAAGCACCCTTTACCGTAGAATTTGTGAACAGGGAACCTCCCGGCTTTTTTCTGATGTATCTTGGATAGGAATAATTAGGTCTGCGCACCTATATCGTAGACTCAATAGTTAGTTGCTCATTCCTTGGTGCTTTGCATTAAGTTGATAAATTTTGAGAGAAACGGACTAAAGTTTACAGTGTCTCAGCAGTCTTGTGACACTTGTTGCGCTTTATGTTTCGATATGAAACTTATTTTCTAAGAACAAAGCATCTCAAAAGAGTTGCACACAGGTTGAACAGATAATGTAAAATACACTTATGACACATCAAGAAATGTTAGGTTTATATTCCTCGTATCTAGAGAACAACATTGAAGAACTTACAAAACTTGTCATGTGAAACAGAATAGATTAAAAAGTTCCCTGGCTCGAAAATGATTGCATAGCACTTCGGAGCGTTGACAGTAAAGTAATCTAACATTTGAGTAATTCCAGAAGTTTCCACAATGTGTTAGCAAGTTTTGGTAGCGGGATGAACGTGTCGTCCTGTTGGAGTCATAGGCAACGAGAATCGTGTTACTTTGAATACAGAGAAGAAAGTTTGTTTCGGTCGCTGCAGATCAAAGTAATGTTCAGTTATCTAACAATGAGTAAATGTGGAGGCAGCTGCTATCGAACTTACTTCTTCTGCCAGGAAT
>NC_061110.1:100623224-100630724 GCF_015104395.2 Macrobrachium nipponense
AATCAAGGCAGGGATATGTCTTCCGCAGATAATCTGTTGGAAGAGAAGACAATTTTTATGGTCAGGATCCCCTATTCGCTAGTGATATGAAGATTTGAAAAAAATGGGCATAATGTAGCAAATAACTAGATCATCTTTAACACTCGGTTAATTAATTTATTGGGACATTTCAAAAGAATGAGATCTCACTTCAGAATAGCTTAGTACAGATAAAACGCGTTTACCAGCATTAAATGTGGTCATTAATCTCTATTATAAAAGGAAGAATTTTTAGATAAAAATTTATTACGAAGGTCTGGCCACGTATGCCAAACTTTAACTTAGTTGGTAGGATTTTTTACAATAACTCAAAACTGAAATTGCTAAAAATAGCAGATACTGCATAAAATTCATGATGACTCCATCATGATTTAGTTTAGCTTGAGGACTTTCTAAGCTAACACGTGAAATCTTACCAATTTACAACTGATTCTTCTAGTAATCGATTTGATTTGTTCTGAATCGGCTATCCTGAAACTGGCTGAACTTCGGGACAACTATAACGGGTTTGCAATTATAATGTTTAACATCTAGAGACTATCAAAGCTCCCTATCCCTGAAATGAGAGCAAGATCAAAATTTCTATATCACAGGACTAAAGTTTATATTTTTCCCAAACGCAGAAATGGTCCATTCAAGTCGTGGATAATGAAAACCATTAGACCTACATAGAGCAGTACAATGGACACGAAAGCTTTCCTTTCTTTGCTGTGAACGTTGCAACCACAGACCAGGACACGTGAAATAATGGTTTCATTTCAGAGCGTTCCGGCAAAAGGTTATATCCCAAATGGCTAATTTTCCCAAAGAAAAGTACGAGAAGTTGTGCGCTTATGGATATAATAACTCCAAAGGAATGGCAGCGTCAGGCGATAGAACTGGAGTACTAACTACAGTTGCTGGTTGTATGTAGTTTCTGGTCGTTTGTCCAATACTATTTTCAATATAATGTTGTGAGATAATCGTTAATTTCAATTATTATACTTCGCAAGAAAATGAATCGTGTATTACCTCCTGACCAAATATTAAACATAACTTTGTAATGAAAACATTACTGCCAAATGCTCAGAGCAAAATGATCCTTGCTTCCGATATGATCTTTCAAAATATGAAATCTTTCATTAAATTAAGATATATCTAATTTTTTTTTAATGCAGAAATCAAAGCATCAATATTTGTCCATTTTACAAATCCCAATATAAGACCAACTCTCAGTCCAATGCGACAGACACTTTCCCTCTACAATATAAGTGCTTTTATTTCCTCTCCTCGAATGAATGTCATAGCATAATCGTCATTAGAATAAAACTAATGCGAATATGTTCCATGATATAAAGCATTTCTGATGAGAGTTTAGATTCTTCCACCGAAAGTTTTTAAAAATTCTCCGATAATTCCAACTTGCGTTGATAATCATCTTACGGAGGACTGTGTGATTATACCGTCTTGGTTAAGTTCATGCAAATGCGAACACCAGTTAGCGGAAGTTCATGGCCTGATTTCTAGTCACATTCTCGGGTCCTCCGTCTTGCAGGAGCTTAGGTATATAAGTTACAGCCATTTCAGCTTTAAACGGACCTAACTTATTCGATATTAAAGCGACACACACAGGAAAACCATTTGATTTGAATTGGGTAAAACTGAATGTAAAAGTAAACTAAAGACTATGGTGTTCAGTCATTTTGAAGAATTACGAAAACCATTAGGAAAGTATAAGAAGATGATATAAATGATCAGGAGAAAATGAAATTCACAAATGAGATAGTTGGTTATAAAAACAATTACGCAAATCAGTAGGGAAATCTCAGAAGACCATTTGAGTTCAAAAGAGAAAAACTAAATACAGAAACGAAAGAATAAGGAATTCAATCGTTTTAGAAATAATCCAAATTGATGTTCAAACGCGAGAAAAAATCGAAATTATAAAGGGGAAAGGTAAATGCACAAACAAACGCAATAATATGGAAATGAAAGAAATGTCCAAATAAACGAAAGAATTAGGTCATTAATAAATAAGCTTACGCAAATCATCGTGAAAATACATGACCATTTAAATCATAAGGGGAAAATTAAAATAAAAAACAAACGTGGAGTTCAGTCATTAGAAAAATTACGCAACTCATTAGTAAAACCGATGGATATTATTGTTAAAAAAAATTGGGAAAGGAATAAAAAATTGGAACTATTCTCCGGGAATATCCCGCCTCCTCCAGAAGTTCTTCTGATTTACATCATTTGCGATCTTGGGGACCAACGTCGCTCTCTCATTTGGGCCTGGCGGGAAGCAAGCAATCGGCAAATGAGGAATTTTGCCTTCCCCTAATGATTGCACCTGATTGCAGGCTGGCTTTCCATCTAAATGTAAATTCTGATTTCCCCTTTTTTCAATTTCTTCGCTCGAAGGCCCTTTAAAAACGAAGTTGGTCCGTCTAGCTTCCTTCTTCAGAGCAATCTTCAATTCTGTTTTATTGCATTTTATTTTTCCACCTTTTTTTATTTCATTTAATTTTAATTTAATTATTTTTTTTGCTTTGTGTGCTAAAAGAAGTATTTATATGACTAAATGATATATATGCGAATTTAGCTTTTCAAAAAGGCTTGCCCTTTCTATTGTTTAAAATGATTTTACCTTAAGTCTTCTTAAGGACAAATTATCTTCTTCAGTCACTTGATTTTATTATTTCTAAAGGACCTTCCAGCCAATCAGACTGCCGTGATTCATTGATGAATTTTATACTTATTATTCCTATGGGTTATATTATTTTTTAATAAATTACATATATGTAACAATACAATAATAATGGACTTCTTTAATTTTCACTGAAACAAGTAACAAATTTATTTTGTGTCTATTTTTCTTTTTAACAATAATAATATATATTCTCACCACTTTTTTGTGTCATAGATACTACAACATGATACGTTTTTAACTCCCTGCCCTTCACCACTGGAGTTATGCATCATAGGTACAATATGATGCGTTTCTAACTGCCTGCCCTTCACCACTGGAGTTCCGCATACTGAAAATCATTATAATTTTGTTGTATTTGTTACTGATCTAGGCAGTGAGGTTTTTTTTATTTTCATGAATGCGTTTTCAGTGAACAGTTTTGTCTGCTTGGCTGTCAGCTAGCGCTCTGGAACTACCGTTGCTTTCTTGTTTTATGCAGCCATGATTATTGTTGGAGAAAATATGATAGGGCAGATTGATTATGATTCTAGTACATTTCTAGGTGTTTTGATCTATCCAGAGACGAAATAAGAACTGTTACATGCCTAATAAGGCCTGGAAAACACTAGCAATAGAATAGTCAGGTAATCCAAAAGAGGTTATTTCATTCTTCAATATAAGTAGGCATCAATGAGCTTATTTGTATTTTTGTAAATGGTTAATGATAATCAAATACTATTTCTTTTTTAATTAATTTATCTTCAATATACTGAGATTATGCTTAGGGCACTGCATCCTCCAAATCTAGGGGTCGTTATGTTTTAGACAAGACAGTTTCCGCTTTTCATCAATGGTACTGATCAACAAGGTCATTAGCATTAACGACTAATCGGCACACTTGGTGAAGCTAAATCGAACATGTAAATTCAAAACTTTTTTTTATTACTATTATTATTACTAGCAAACATATGTATACAGAAATTATGTATGAAAATTCGTTAAGTAATTAAGACTGCGGGCAGAAGCAACCTCGTTTCATAGGCAGAACCAGCTCCGGAAGGGGGGCGGGGGGGAGGGGGGGTTGGGGAGGACGGAGGGGGGGAGGGAAGGATGAAGCCCATTTATAAACCATCTTAGGGGTCTCACTGTAACCCTGCCAAGTTTCAAGCCCATCGGACCAGCCGTTTGGCCGTGATTGAATGACACACGGACGGACAGACATTACGCCCATTATAGTATTATAGTAATTATTATTACAAGGACAAAACGTAATGTGTATCATTCTTTACAGAAAATTAACACCCACTTCTAGTGGCAAAACTGAAATGGTTTCCCTGAGAGCATCACTGATGCTGAAGTTCCTATGATTTATAGAGACTGCACGGCTACTTATAGATGCATACACTGATCCCTTGTTTATTCAACTTGTGTTGTTGCTTGTCTGTATATACGTATATTTATCTATCTACCTATTTGTTATTTGAATTTGGTTTCTTGAATATTCTACCTCTTCATTTTACTAACTTTTCATTTGCATTTTCTGTAAAGCTGCTCTACAGTTTCATGATTTTAATTTTACCCAGGCTAAGTTCTAACTAATTCTAAATATTAAAAGCAATCTTGGAACTGCTAAACCCAGAAAAGAAAGAAGACTTGGGAAAAAAAAAGAAAAATTTAATTTATCTTGTTATTTGGGCGAAGTCTTACGGACCTCTCTCTCTCTCTCTCTCTCTCTCTCTCTCTCTCTCTCTCTCTCTCTTACGAAAACGCCCAAACAAAAGCCTCATCAAGATTCCTTGAAATTTAATTAAGTCTCGAGCTTCGGTTCAAACATTATAACATGGAACCCCGCTGCGGTCTTGTTCGGGAAGGTTTTCCCGAAGTGAAAATCTTGTATACGTAAGTGCATATCATCAGCCCCGCGGGATTCGTCTGTCTTTGTAGGATGAGTCATTAGAAAGATTTAGAAAAAAATGAATGGGTTTCATTAGCTAAAACTGCAATCCACACATAAATTTACATATGCATATATGTATGTTTTGCTTCCAAATTGTCTAATGCATAGATGTGTATTTAGAAAAATCAATTTTGTTCGCGTTTTTACTTGTGCTGGAAAGACTTTCTCTTGCTCTGAAAAATATGGTTGTTGTGCTTATTATCTCACACAGTCTCAGTTTATAATATATATATATATATATATATACTATATATATATATATATATATATATATATATATATATATATATATATAGTATATATATATGTATATATATATGTATATACATATATATATATATATATACATATATATACATATACATATACATATATATATATACATATATATATATATATATATATATATATATATATATATATATATATATATATATATATATATATATATATATATATATAAATATACATATACATTTGCATGTACGTAAAGGACCGTGTGTCGAAAGGCGTAGCAATCACCTTTGCTTCAAGTATTCTCTCTCTCTCTCTCTCTCTCTCTCTCTCTCTCTCTCTCTCTCTCTCTCTCTCTCTCTCTCTCCTGCTTCTGGAAAACTCCGCACCTCAAGTACCTGCACTGAACCCTTCTTTTCAAGTATAAAGAACAAAGATAATGGAGAAATATAATTCTTTGGTAAATAGGGTGTTACACAGGTAATCACAAAGCTTGGATGGAATGGCCATTTTCAGAAGAGCAGTTTGGATTCGAGTTTTTTAATTATCTTATTATGTCGGTGCGATACGTCACCGGTACGTAATACAGTTTTACGAGTGGTTGGTCATAGCAGTACACGTAATTACCATTTATATCTCCCTGTAATCTCTATGCTCGAGTGTAATTTTGCTCTTTGGTCGCTAGTAAATCGACTATAACTTTTTTTTGCTATGGTAATGTGACTTAATCACATAGTAATAGTGTAAAATGAAGTATCGTTATTTTTCATATATCATATTTCCCAGTTAACGTATGAATTTTGTTATGGGTAAAGATAAGTATGATCTAATCTTCGCTGAAGCTAATGTTAGTCAGCGATATAGGATGTTTATTTAAGTGAAATCTGTTAAGGTTACTCAAATAACAATGCCAAGAAAAAAAAACGGACTTTTGAAAAATAGGAATATTCCACTAAAATCGAAATGCTTGCTTGTCCATTGAAAGGTCAGAGCGTGATGCTGTTCAATCCACAAAGACAGCATGAGAATGACCGCCTGAAAATTGAAGAGTACAATGTGCCTTCAATAAAGCCATGTCAGATTTTTGTTAATCCTTCGCTACTCCAACCTCCCCCAACCCCCATCCCCACATGTAATTGCGTCAAAGTCCTTTTTCATACGATTGGTAAAGTGGGTTTCATTATTATCATTGTATTTGTATAAAATAGATAAATAAATAATAATAAATAATATATTAATTATAATATATATCTATTATATATAATTATATATATAATATACTACATACTATATATCAGTATATATATGTATGTTAGATATCTATATATATTATGTTATATATATGTATAGGTAATATATATATAATTATATATATATTATATTATAATATAATATATTATACTATATATATATATTATAGTATTTATATTATATATATATATAGTTATATTAATATACTATATCTTATATATATACTATATATATTATATTCTATATATCTATTATTTATCTAATCTCTTATCATTATATATGTGTATGAATACCTATATCTATTACTCGAATATACTTATATCTCTATATTCTATACTTATATATTAGTACTTATATATATATGTATGTATGTATATTTAAATCTAAATATTATATTGCTATATATTATATCTAATCATATATATCTATTAGTATATCTATATCTATATATATAAGGTGTATCTACTATCTATATGGATCTTATCTCTCAATGTTTATATCTATATATACTTATAAAATTATCTCTATGTTACTTATATGTAGTAAGTAATCGCTCAATCAAATATTCATAAATATGTATATATCTCTATATCTATATATGCTAATCTATATATATATATAATATATATATTGATCTGTATATATATGTATGTCTCTCTTCACTACTATATATTTATATATATTCTATATCTATCTATATATATATTATAATATCTATTTATCTACGCACATGCACAATATAAATAAAATATCGTGGTATGTTAAGTATGGTGCACACAAATTAACAACTAATTTCACATGCTAAACAGCTGGCTGCATATACCGTTGCTCGGCTCCAGAGTTACCAATTTGTATCATACGCATGGAAATACGCTTTAATAAGTATATATTAACTGTAGTACAGGAACAGAACAGACTCCCGGTCGAATATTAATGGGGTCAACAAAAAAAAGTTCAACGTTTATAGGAGCATCAGTGGCATGATCATTATGGAATGATTTCATGCTTTTATTATTCTGAGACAGACCTGAAAAGTATAATTAGGTTGGCAGATTCTAATGTTTGCATGATTATTTTTGGAAATAAGGCCTGAAGTTGGGTACTGGTGGAAATGAAGAGAAAGCGAACTTGGACACTTTTACCTGCTTTCTGAATGATACTAATAATGAGTAATATGCCTGACGAGAATACAGAATGGGCAGGCAATGTTTTCATAGTATTTTCTTTTCATTCTTATTTCTATCTGCTTGTAAATCGAGGAGTTTCTCTCTGTACCTCTTTCTACAACGTTCTAAAGTAATCGACTTTGACGAACTTGTTGAAAACTACTCGAACATTAGATTACATT
>NC_061110.1:100635724-100640724 GCF_015104395.2 Macrobrachium nipponense
AAAATGAAAACTATAGAGGCTGCTAGAGGGTTGCAATTTGTTATGTTTGTTGATTGTAACGTGATTGATCAACATACCAATTTGCAGCCCTCTAGCCTCAGTAGTTTTTATGATCTTAGGGCGGATAGAAAAAGTGCGGACGGACAGACAAAGCCGACACAATCGTTTTCTTTTGCACTAAACTAGAAAAACGACACCATATGCTAAAATATGTGTGGATCATGGAAATACAAAAACAAAAATTTCCGATAACGACAGAATAAAAAAACAATGAATTACGTACAAGTGTGGAGGGGAAATGAAAATTAGGGACTGTTTTCGAAAAAAGACTATGAAAACTTTAAACACAGTAGTCCTCTTGACCTTTCATTACTGCTGAATCTATGTAGGTCTGTAAGTTTGTAGCAGCTTAGCCTGTTGCAACGTTGCAACAAGTATGACCTTCTGATTACTGGCTACAGGGTATGACCTGCAGATACCCAGGCATCCATTTCAGAGTCGCTTCAAAATCTCTCAACTGGGTCATAAAAAACTGCTATGTCATTATCTCGGTACTCCACATGATTATCGAAATTAAAAAATCTGCAGATGAAAGATATGTCGATATATTTTGAAGAAATTTTTTTTTTTTTTGGTATATTTTGAGGAATTTTTTTTATGAAAATAAGATTAAAGATATAATAAGAAAAAAATCTGTTGATATTTTTTGAGGAAATTTTTTATTCATAAAAAAAAGATATGACAAGAAAATAAAGATATGACAAGAAAATATTTTTTTTTTCTTTTTTTGGTGGGGTGTGGGAGGGCCATATATGAAAATATCATATATCTAAATTAAGCTTCTTATTCCCTTCCCTGGCTCAACCAGGTCATTTCAACTGTGCCACGAAAGGAGGATATTTGTTCAAAATTCCCGAGCGTTCAAATGCAAATTCACCAAATTCAATCACCACATAAGAAGAAAACAACACAACCGCAGCAACACCGCAATTGTACTTAGAATCAATGTAAGTAATAAAAGGATCTGTATAGATCTGTAAAGGATCTAGGAACGGAAACGAATCCTTTCAGTGGTGTTCTGTCAGTGAGCTAATGTAAGCGCGAAGTCCTTATGAGCGTCGATGTGGCTTATCCCTAACATCCTAGAACCGTCGTGGAGCTTAAGCGATGTTCGTAGGATTTCGCCACTGCCCGGGAAATAGCGGTGAGCGCCATCAAGGAGATTAAGTGAATCTAAAGTTGGGACGAGTGAAGGAGTACTACTCTGCTGTCAATGGAGGACACCATCGCGTTTATTCGTCTATCACGTTTAAAGAGTCCTTACCTGGAAATAATCTAATTAAAAACATTCGTAAACTTGGCTCATTGTTTCGTGTTCGTGGATACTCAAACGTAACTGGGAATTATATGAGAAAATAAACAGAAAACTATCTTTCGTGATTATTTTGTAGCTACGACATTGTATGTTGACACTTCTTTAAGAAACTATTTTCCTCTGAAAAGGAGAAAATAACAATTAAATTAAAATAATCCTTGAAAAAAATATGTATTTTTAGATGTTACAGTACAACTCATAAAAATAATTTGTATTGTGTGTGGATTGATATTCCAATTTATCTCAAACTTATGGACACTATAGTAGATTTACATCAACCGTGCATTTGATGTCTAGGCCAGTCCCTTACGACGCTCCTGATTGACTATTGATAAGCCAATCACAGGGCTGGAAACTCTCAGTCTCTCTCGACAGTTCACATGGGTAGGATGTATGTTCCACCTCTCCTGAGGGATACTTCCAGTCTCTCTCGAGAGTTCACATAGGAAGGATCTATTTTCCACCTCAGGAGAGGTGGAACATACATCACGCCTATGTGAATTCTCGAGAGAGACTGAGAGTTTCCAGCCCTGTGATTGGCTTATGAACAACCAATCAGGAGCGTCGTTAGGGACTGGCCTAGTCATCAAATGCACGGTTGATGTGCTATAGCACCTATTGATAACTCTGCCAAGAAGACTTTTTCCCAGATTTGGAGCAACCGGATGTGAAGGATTTCCGGTGATGGAGAATACAATAACGAAGAAACTCAATAAAATATGGCTGCCGAGGTTCTGTAAAGATGGCGACTGGCAAGCATTGGGTCTTGAAGAACAGACAAGAACAGGAGACACTAAACGAGTAAAATGATAATCCAAAACAATACTATCATCACAATTAACAAATAATCAACTCTCAGGGCAGGATTAAATTATGAATGTCTAACACGCTGCGCAAAAGTAATCTCGGATACGTGGACATCACTAATTGTCGTGTAAAATTCAAACTCAACAAGTACTGTGTTGTCAGTGCTAAACAATAAAGTTTTCCATTTCATACTTGTTATGGCATTATAAACGTGCAGTACAGTATACAATCATTAATTATAAATCTACAACCAATTGGAAAAAGACTATAAGCCATAAATTTTGCAGAATAGCATCACTGGAACAACAGCTAAGCCCTTCTTCGGCAAGATCTCTACGTCCACTCACGAACTTTAACTGAGAATGAGATCAAATATGCAGCATTCGAGAAATAAATTACAAGACAACAAGGTTCTAAAGTCAATTCGATAAGATTTACTTGCATATCCATTCCCCAGTTCTGATTTATTTAACGGCTAATTGTAGGTATTTGTGTAAAGGCGATTTGACCAGCATTCAAACACCCTTCAGAAACAGTAGTGGGGTTGAGACTAAGCGTTATTCATGATTTTGTTATCTTTGGAACAAGCATCAGATTTTATAAATAAGTCCTCACTGTAATTACATTTTTATCGTAAATTATACACTGTAGATATACGAGTAATTCTACAGTACACTAATATAATTTAACGGGAAAATAGTATTTTGATATTTCTAGTCTCAAGCCTCATCGATGAGAGGAATTTGCTAAGCAGAGGAACTAAGTAACGATATCATTTGAACTTTGAAATATGAATGTGATATTTGCTTATAAAACAGTTATTACTGACGGCAAATACATCCCAATCAGAAGCAAAGTCATGCCAATCAGAATTCGTGTTAACATTACACAATATCCGAAATTACAAATGTTATACGGTTTATCTTTAATCTAGACATCGAAAGCCATTGGTTTTTATTTCTTTTATCTACGGGTATTTCCTTATTAATGACATTTTCTTTGTAGTCTGTGAATTAGTGGTGATTTCAGAAACTGTTGCCCTAAAATCTTTGCCTTATTGGAATTTTGATTACGTAAAATTTAGCCTTTATCCACATCTAACAAACGTAGAGATCGCGACACGACAGGAATTATACTTTCAAAAGGCACCGACAAAATAAAAATACAATCACAGAAGATACTTTCAAAAAGAACAAAAAAAAGGGCCATCTTGAGTTTAATTCTTTTGTATACTTTCAGACGAAAGACTGTACGGTGAAGTTTTTCTTTGAATTATCTATGGCAAGAATGGCAAATGTAACTTTTTTTTCTCCTCCGTCCTCTGCTCTTTTAGAGAGCACCTAAATAAATTTTCTTTTTTTTCAGAGTGCTTTAATTTATTTTTTCAGAGAGCGTGAGTTTTCCATGCCTCTCTGCGACTGGTTTTTCTTAGCTCAGGGTTTTATTTACCTTTTTCTTACCACAGCGTTACTATCATTTTTCTTATATTTTCCCTTTCTTACCACAGCGTTACTATTATTTTTCTTATATTTTCCTTTTTCTTACCACAGCGTTACTATTATTTTTCTTATATTTTCCTTTTCCTTACCACAGCGTTACTATTATTTTTCTTTTATTTCCTTCTAAGTATTGCTTATTCAAGTTCTTTGTGCGGTCTTATTTTCACTAAACCAGTTGTCTTTAACCAACTACCAAATACAAACAAATTTTTTTTCGTTCTTTATAAATCGAACATTCCAACATGTTGATTTTCAGTGTTCTGATTAACGCTCACTAAAGGATGTATTTGAAAAGTAAGCTAATTAAAAATGTATAAGCTATTCCTTTATGACGTCACTCCATCAACATTCGCTGTGATTCCACATCCCGTTAAAATGGTGAGTTCTATAAAATTTGAAAATACTACAATGTGAAGACTCGATTTATCCACCGATTTTCATGAATGATGAGTAGCGCCCTTTAAAAAAAAGGAGGAAAAACTATCAGTAATCCTTCTATGAGAGCTAAGTATCAAGTTTTGTTTAAATCATCCGAGCATTCATTTTTGAAAGGAACCTTGGGTGGCCTTTTAGAGCCTTCGTTTAACCCCTTAATTATATGAGCATAACACCTACAAATTATTATTGCAGAAGCATTTGCAATCTACAACTTGTAATTGGTGACTATAGTAGATTCACGTCAACCGTGCATTTGATGTCTAGGCCAGTCCCTTACGACGCTCCTGACTGGCCGTTGATAAGCCAATCACAGGGCTGGAAACTTTCAGTCTCTCTCTCGAGAGTTCACATAGGCAGGATGTATGCTCCACCTCTCCTGAGGGATACGTCTCACAAAAGTAACCCTCAGGAGAGGTGGAACATACATCCTACCCAAGTGAACTCTCGAGAGACAGAGTTTACAGACAGATAGATTTTATTCAATACACTATTAACTGGAAGTGAGACAGTTCATCTGATATAAGTAAAAAAAATGAACCTGTTTCTTCGGCTCAATCGAGTTTTCTGTGCAGCGTAAAATGCCGTATAAGCCGCGGCCTGGTGATGGCCTGTCCTATAGAGTTGGTAGAAGCACGATCATGGTTATATATTTACCCTTAGATAAAATAAAGACTACTGAGGCTAGATGGCTGCAATTTGGTATGTTTGATAAGTGGACGGTGGATGAAGAACATATGTATTTGCAGCCCTCTAGCCTCTGTGGGTTTTGTGATCTGAGGGCGGAGAGAAAAAGTGCAGACGGACAGAAAAAGCCATTTCAGTACTTTTCTTTTGCAGAAAATTAAAAAAACTAAATATCTAGTATCATCTCAATCTCATAA
>NC_061110.1:100645724-100650374 GCF_015104395.2 Macrobrachium nipponense
AGCAAATAATAACTTCAAATAGAGTAAGAAGTCTGCAATTCCTCGTTAATTTATATAGAGTACCGATGAACGCAAGCATAGTCCAGTTGGTCTGTTACTCATATGTATGGGAAATATACGCTTATGTTCAAGCATTCGCTTATAGATAACGTACAATATATATATATATATATATATATATATATATATATATATATATATATATATATATATATATATATATATATATATAAAAAGTACATGTTCACGCTACTTTTCCTATATAGTCACAATTTATTCAATCAAGCCTGTAAAAGTTAGAAGAAAATCTAATGGATGGTTGCTTTGAAAGTGACGTAACATAATCATAAGCGGCTCCCTTTATTATCTATAAATTTATTATTATTTTTTTATGTATTTATCATTTTTTATTTATTTTTTATCATTTTTTCCCCTATTACAGTCATCCTTTTCCACTGGGTGGTTTTACAGTGTTGGGTTTCCGGGTTGGATCCTGCGTCATTAGGAGACCATCCCTTATTATTATTATTATTATTATTATTATAAATTTAGGACAAAGTCCAAGAGCTCGGACCTAATGAAGTTATTCTGCACTGAAAGGGAAACTGAGATTAAAAAGGATTTTACAGGAGAGGATGGAAAGTAAGACGTGAAAAAAGAAGAATATTAACGTGGGTACAATAAAAGGAATGGAAGGGGTTGCATCTAGTGGCCGAAGGGGAGTTGCAAAGAACCTTGGTTAATGCCTACAGTGCACCGCGTGAGGTGCACTGGCGGGTCTTCCCCCCCCCCCCCCTATACGGAAGAGTTTCTGTTAATATTAAACACGGGGCCACTTATGCTTGGGTAACAATCATATGTAAATAAGTGGTAATCGTTAAAGAAAGTGAATTCTCGTTTTCTTTGTAAGTTCTCGTTTTCTTTGTAGGCTCTCGTTTCCTCTGTGAGTATAAAGGATTCATTGAGTTACTTGCATACAACGTTGGAATAACACTGCGTACCATCACGTCATCATGTTATCATTGTGGTTAATGCGTCCGTCAGTGTTGAATCTTTACTGGCTTCTCACTAATCACCACCTATTGAAAGGAAGCCAAGTTCTCATCAAAACTGAGCAAAGGTATAATATTAATGTTGGAGCATCTGAATTATGCAGTTGATTCCGCTGCGTCCACTTATTTTATCAAAGTAAAATTGCCTAGGTAATTACTACTGGCCATCGATCAGCTAATACATTACCACGACGTAATGCATTACTTATGATTATTAGGCTGCAACAATGACAGTTTGAATAATAGTGGATGTATTGAATAGTTCAGATGCATATAAGCCTAATGATTTGATACGCGTGCATTAGTATGCTATTATAGATGTAAATTAAATACTCTATGGTAGGTAAATTGTAATAAGCCTATACTTAATATGCCTGTTTTTCATCAATAACCAGTTTTCATTAATATGGAGAAGATTTGAAGCAATACGAGACAACCGCTACTGCCAATTCGCCCTCTGGTAACTGGACCAGACAAGGAGCTAAGAAGGGCATGGTGGTTATAACAATAACAGCCGATTAATTAAAAAAAGGTTCACAACATCAGCCGCGTTATATAGTTGACCTAAATAGAAGGTCTGTTTGGAGTGCATTGGCACTATTAACAAACATCGAGACTCTCAACTTATTCGTAAAACGTGAAGTTCTCTATACTAAGCGTCCACAAATCTAAAACCCCTTCTGATCAAGCTATGCAGCTGATTATCAGTATTTCATTCTTTAATTTGATCTTTATTTCATCAGGCCTATCGTCCCTGTTTTTTCCTCCGCATAGAGAGAAAAAGGAAACCTCAAAAAAAACTGCCTGATCCGTCTTTTCTTATTATATTCTGCTTTAGTATCTCCTTAGTCTCCACTTCGTCATGTATCTAGACCTAATATGTTCCTAGCATATCGCAAAGGAAGTCAAAATGCGCCAAAGTTTCCTCAGCGCAATCAAGACTTTCAGTCAATGCCCGGTGGTTGCCTGTCCTATACCGTTACCAGACGCACGATCCTGGCTAAACGTAACCTTAGATAAAATAAAAAAACGACTGAGGTTAGAGGGCATCAATTTGGTATGTTTGATGATTGGAGGGTGGATGATCAACATGGTAATTTGCAGCTCCCTAGCGTCAGTAGTTTTGAAGAACTGAGGGCGGATAGAAAAAGTGCGGACGGACAGACAAATACTTTAATTTCACAGAAAACTAAAAGGGAATACAATTCAATAACACCCAACATTATTCGCATTCCCTTTCGACATTTAAGCTTCACTTCTACAAAGGAGAGCTCACTCATCAGTCCATTTATACATTCAGATTTTTTCCTTCCATATTCTACCTCTAAATCATTTTTAAGGCCGCGATCCTTCTATTGCAATAACATTTCTTTGACTCCATTCTCCTCTCATAATTGTACTTTTATCTGTGTTCTGTCCTCATGGATATTTCTTTACTCATTTTAATGGCTTCTGTTTACCCACTTAATCTGAAGGACATTCACGCACAACTTGTTTCTGTGTTTCACAGTATGAATTATGAACATCCTAGCTAAACATTGTTTATGCGCTTGCCTACCGATTAGGTAGTCCCGAGTTCGACTCCCTTCTCTGCCAACGTGGAGTCAAAGAAATTTGTTTCAGGTGATTAGAAATTAATTTCTCGATATAATGTGGTTCGGATCCCACAATAAGCTGTAGGTCCCGTTGCTTAAGTATCCAACTGGTTCACGTAGAAATATCTAATCCTTCGGGCCAGCCCTAGGAGAGCTGTTAACCAGCTCAGCGGTCTGGTAAAACTAAGATATACTTAACTAGCTAAACATTAATACAAGCGACAGTTGCACCTAAAGAATAACTGTTACTTTATTTAGATAAGGAACATTGATACACCATGAAAAAAATACGTCAAAATCTTTCGGCAGAGAAAACATATACATAACTGACCCATTTCTATATCAGATCACCGAACAAAAAACAAATAAACGTATTTATCTAATTTCCCTGCGAAAAGGTCGGTAAAATTCGCGGTAACTATTTTCCCCAAAACGGAAATTCAATCCAATGAAAGTTAATTCTGACTCGAATATTTTGGATTGATCGCATCAAAGAAATCCTGTGGAACTATTACTCAAATAGTCATTCAGGAGGACTAATATTTTCAGCCTTGTCAATTTAGAAATAAAAAAAATATATATGTTTTTTAACGGTTCGTGTATGAACGGCCTTTGTTGATCCTGAAATTACGGCGATCTGTTATTCATTAATGAAACAAATATAGAAAATTAACACGGGATTTTTTGTGGATAGGGATGGGGATGGGTATAGGGATTACTGTGGGGGATTTCAGTGGTATTCCAACGACATCCGTAATAGAATAATTCGGCTATTGTGGACAAATGGAATCTAAATACTTCCGTAATTTTTTCGTACCACAGAAATTCATCGGATAAAAAGAGCTGGAACTAAATCATGGCATTCTCCGGGAATGATATTTCAAAAATCCCAATAGCTCAGTAAATGACATTGACTGACTCGGAATTGCCCAATTACATACCGACAATTTTTTTTTTTATTCCATGGAAGTACGAAACGAGTGATCCTTAAAGAACATGCACAATAGTTTTAGTATTATCGGTTTTATACTTATTTCTTTCTCACTGTAATGAATCTAACTTTCAACATATATGTTACAAGACGAATTCATATTAGATCCCTTGCTAATAAACCCTTAATCTTTCTATAAAATGCAGGTATTTCATGATAGTTTTATTTCTAGCTAAAAATGAAATATAAATTAGCCACTCACAACGGTCACCTAACAAGCATCCCTTTTCTTTGAAATTTGTCAAGAAAAATCACGTATTTCAAAAGTCTAAAAAAGGATTTGAGATTTACGAGGGCTAACGAATTTTTGACGAAGCCAATCGTCAAGAATTCTCCTGAAACGAATGCTTCTGAAATGAAGCTGATGGGCAAAGGGATCTTTTTTCTTAAAAAAAAAACAAAAAAACTGAGAAAGGGTTTTACAAAACAAGTAGGCAAATTTTGTGGTGAATGAGACACACATGAATTTATCACCCTTTCAGGAACATCTGTGATGTTTTGAGAGAGAGAGAGAGAGAGAGAGAGAGAATGCGTGTTGTGGAAGAGGCATTAACTAATTCTTCAACGTGACGATTGAGAGCAAATCCTTTACAACTACTATGAACAGAGTCAAATGGAAAACAACCTATTAGGTGTGATTAGAGAAATTAATAAGGATACTGTGGCTTTTTTTTTATTTATTTATTTTTTTTATCAGTACTGCTTACCCAGTACATCCAAAAACATGACACTAGGAAAACTTCATGGTAGCATCTTAATGCCTATGTCGAATGATTCCTGGTGAGACGGTGAGACCTGAAGGGTCACCATACAACGCCTCAGCGGCGTGACCGGTATGGTCTTGGCCTGCCACCTCGTGGCCGCAAGTTCGATTCTCGGCATTCCACTGTGAGAGATATATATTTCTGGTGATAGAAGTTTCACTCTCGAAGTGGTTCGGAAGTCACGTAAAGCCGTTGGTCCCGTAGCTGAATAACCGATGGTACCATGCAACGTAAAAACACCACACAAA
>NC_061110.1:100650874-100690874 GCF_015104395.2 Macrobrachium nipponense
TAAAAACACCACACAAACAAACAAAAACCATATAAAGATTCAAAAGTTATTTCAATAGGAACGTCTAATATCTTTATTTAAGAGCGGGGCACTAAAACACTTTGATCTGTTTCTTCACTTATTTTCATCTCTTTTAAGTCTTTTCTGAATCTCAGTCTTGTCATATCATATATCTAAAACTCCTCAGTTTCAACTTCATCACAAGAATTTGAACTTCATAACGCAACGTTTTTTGGCGCTTCCTCTTTCCACATCCGGGTCTCAGATCCGTACGGGAGAGTTGATTAAAAAATCGCTTTATAAATTCAAATTCCTTTCCGTAACTTTCTCCGATTTCCTCTGATCAAATCCATTCTTGAATCATCTGCTAAATTCATTGAACGTCCGCCTTTCTTTGTTCCATTCTCCTTCTCCTCTAACATCATCAGATATTAATTATTCGTAATTGTACTTCTATCTGTGTTCTATAATAATGAAAATTCCTTCATTATCTTGAATGGCTTTGATTTATTCAATTCACATTCAACTTTTTCTCATGCTGGTAAATTGACTCAGTGTTAGATATACAGGGTGTCCATAAAGTCCCAGTACTATTAAAGTATTTATTGCTTGCAATGGTACTGGACTTATGGACACCCTTGGATATTTTACGTATGTATGTATATATATATATATACAATATTATATATAGTTATAATATATATATATCTATATATATATCAGTATTTATATATATATATCTATATATATTATATATATAAGCTAATATATCTCATTATCATATATATATATATGATCATATCTATATGTATATATATAGTATAATATATATAGATATATATATATCTATATATATATATATTATCATATATATCACACCATATATCTATATATATATATATATATATCATATCATATATATCTATATTATATATATATATATATATATATGTCTATATCTATAGTATATATATATATAATATCTATATATATATATATATCTATATCGACTGCCTTATGGGACCTACTATGAAAGAGGTAAAGGATATTAAGTGGGGTCAAATTTGCGCAAAGGCTGCGTAGTACTCCTCAAACGGATCTGGGTAACTTTTAATATACGTGCTCTATATTCCTGCAGGGCTGGATTGTATCATAAACCACCAACCGTCATTAATACGAATGACAGCTTCACCTAAATGGAGGCAGTCATACTGCACTGTACTGTAACTTTTATTTTAATCGGATAAGGATCACTGATTCGTACATGAAAAATATGTCCGAATCTCTCGGTGGTGGGGAGAAAATGTTTACCTAACTCACTCATTTCTGTATCAGACCACTGACCAATATCACATAAATTATTTATCTGAATTTTCCAGTGAAATGGACCGGTAAAATTCACCGTAATTATCTTCCCTAAAAACTGAAAATCAATCCAATGAAAGTTTATTCAGACTCGAATATTTTGATTGATCACATCAAGAAATCCTGTGGAACTATTACTCAAAATAGTCATTCAGGAGGACTAATATTTTCCGCCTTGTGTCAATTTAGAAATAAAAGAATATATATATATATATGTTTTTTTAACGGTTCGTGTATGAACAGCCTTTGTTGATCCTGAAATTACGGCGATCTGTTATTCATTAATGAAACAAATATGGAAAATTAACACAGGATTTTTTGTGGATAGGGATTGGGATGGGTATAGTGATTAGGATGGGAATAGTGACTGGGATGGGTATAGGGATTGGGATGGGTATGGGGATTGGGAAGGGTAAATGGATTGGGATGGGTATATAGATTAGGATAGGAATAGTGATTGGGATGGGTATAGGGATTGGTATGGGTATAGGGATTGGGATGGATATATGGAATGGGATGGGTATAGGAATGGGATGGCTATATGGATTGGAATGGATATATAGATTAGGATGGGAATAGTGATTGAGATGAGTATAGGGATTGGGATGGATATATGGAATGGGTTGGATATAGGATTGGGATGGTTATATGGATTGTGTTGGGTATAGAGATTAGGATGGGAATAGTGACTGGGATGGGTATAGGGATTAGGATAGGTATATGGATCGAGATGGAAATATGGAATGAGATGGGTATATGGATTGGGATGGGTATAGGGATTGGGATTGGGATAGGTATATGGATTGAGATGGATATATGGAATGAGATGGGTATAGGGATTGGGATGGGTATAGTGATTAGGATGGGTATATGGATTGGGATGGGTATAGGGATTAGGATGGGTATAGGGATTATTATGGGTATAGGGATTAGGATGGGTATAGGGATTGGGATGGGTATAGGGATTACGATTGGTATAGGGATTGGAATGGGTATATGGATTGGGATGGGTACAGGGACTGGGATGGTATAGACTATAGGGATTGGGATGGATATATGGAATGGGATGGGTATAGGATTGGGATGGTTATATGGATTGTAATGGGTATAGAGATTAGGATGGGAATAGTGATTGGGATGGGTATAGGGATTGGGATGTGTATAGAAATTGGGATTGGGATAGGTATATGGATTGAGATGGATATATGGAATGAGATGGGTATATGGATTGGGATGGGTATAGGGATTGAGAATGGCATAGGGATCGAGATGGATATATGGAATGAGATGGGTATATGGATTGGGATGGGTATAGGGATTACGCAGGGGATTTCAGTGGTATTCCAACGCCATCCATAATAATAGAATAATTCGGTCACTGTGGACAAACGGAATCTAAATACTTCTCCGTAATGCCAAGCACTGGGGCAACTAAGGTCATTCAGCGCTGAATCTGAAATTGACAGTACAAGGTCTGAAAGGCGTTACAGGAGGAGAACCTCAAAGCAGTTGCGCTACGAATCAACTTTTAGGAGAGGGTGGACAGCAAGATGGAAGAAAGATAATATGAACCGGAGGTACATTGGAAAAGGAATGAAGTAGTTGCAGCTAGGGGTCGAATGGGAAGCTGCAAAAAACCTAAAGTAATGCCTACGTTGCACGTTACGAGGTGCACTGACGGCACTAACCCCCTAGGGGAGGTAGAGAGATGTTTGTGTGTTCCGGACGAATTTGATATTTTTTCCGATTTTTAACCAATTAAAACCGCCTCCCCCTCCCCCTTTGTGTAACAGTATTGGAGGCACCTGGGGGAAACAGGTGAACCAATGATACCACTGATGAACACTTGCAGAAAATGTAATATTACATTCCAATAATTTTTGCGAACTTTACTTCATCTTTTAACAGTGGATGTTATAATATATATATATATATAATACAATATATATATATATATATAGTCAATGTATATTATATATAATAATATAATATACTACTATTTCTATTATATACTATATATATATATATATATTATATCTATATATAGATATATATATATATATATACAGAGAGAGAGAGAGAGAGAGAGAGAGAGAGAGAGAGAGTATAATCCATCACAAACCTGAAGTAAAAGTGTAGTTTCTCCTACAAGAGATGAACTAATTCACCTTTGTTGATACTGATATCCTTAACTCTTCTCTCTAATTCGTTTGCAAGCTTACGCAAGTGATATTCTTTGAGCATTTTATTTCATGAAATTGTGGTTGAAGTATCAATGGTCAGTTATATTAAACATAGTTATTTCGCCATTCTGAGGCAGGAAAATGGTTCGATAATCGTCATTATTCACTTTAAAGAAAAGACTGTACATAATAAAAAATAAAATAAATTTTCAAACCTAAATTTAAAACGAGATTGTTTCTTAAATTATCTTATTTGCCACCAAACTCACCCATCAGCTGTATGAGTAGGAATTAAACATAGAACTTCAAAAGACAAAAAACATGACAGATGATTTTTACAACGAATAAAACAGTCTTTAGTATATTTACATTCTCAATTCCATTGTAGATTTCTCTAATAGATTTTAGTATCTACCCCACCCCCAAAATGGTATAATACTTTGTTTTTGGGATATCGGGACATACGTATTTCCGGAAATGTTAAATTACCCGGTAAGAAACCCTTAGATTTTATTCACATGTAGGTATGGTTTGATAAGGTATTATTATTGTTAAACTTACATTTCTCTTCTAAGTAGTTCTAAACCAAATATGATAATGGGTATCTGACTCCAAAAATATGTCAATAAATACAAATCAAGTCCAAACATTTGGCTTTCAAATATAAAATTTACGCATTTCATACGAATATATCAATAAATAAAGATCAGTGGGGACTTTCACCCATTGTAAATCTATATGCTTCAAAGGCTGAGAGGTATTAAAACTAATTGGTATTTATGATGGTGAATATTAAATGTATTTGTCAATGCTCAATAAATGAATGTACGTAACCCAAATACAACAATGTATCTAAAAGGTTCAGAGTTTCAAAACATGTCGCTGCGTGTATCACAATAATTAATGCAAAGTACTTCATAAGGTTCAACTATTCTTCCTGCTAAAGTATATGCGTAATCATCGTATTTACGTGTTCTATTTATGAATAATTTTTTATTTTTTTATTTTTCATTGCATTCTATATAAATATTTATATTTTTTTTTACGGAAAATACTAATGATACGAAATAAGCACTTCCTTCAGAGACAATTCAGATGTATTACCAAGGGGAGCTATTAACTTACTGATAAATTCGTACGTGTATACAAACCTCTCTCTCTCTCTCTCTCTTCTCTCCTCTCTCTCCTCTCTCTCTCTCTCTCAGACAACAACGAATGTTTGTTACCATTAAAAATTCATGGGAGGGAAAAGATTGTCCGTCGACAGGCTTATCAGCTTCAACTCGCCCGAGGGTTAATCCTACTTCTGGATGCCGCTTCAGAGGATGATGGAGAGCAGCATATTGGAGTAGCACCACTTTTTTTTCGGAGGATTACAAACAAATCTCAAACGTCGCGTGATTTAGCAGGACTTTGAGAGATTCTTTTCTATTTTTCCGCGATTGTAGGAGATGAAAAACCCCCCTTGTGATCCTTTAAACCTCGTGACGACTGATGCCCTATTAAAACTCTGATTATGAAATGAGCCCAATAACTGGCACTAATTCGAAGATAGGAGACGAGATTTGCTAGAGGCTTCCGTTCCGAAACATTTTTAGGAATATCTGCTCTTTACTCTTTGTCCTGCGTCTTGGCCAAATAAAAATGAAGAATGAGCTACCAATTACAGAAGTGTAGGAATAGATCTCGTTAGGTTTAATAAACCAGTTGATAGTGTTAAAACTATTTACTAATTAAAAGAGTTTTCTATATCTTCTAGTGATTTTCAGCTAACTCTGCAATTTAGCTTTCATCCATTTAACAATATTAAATCAAAACTGATTCTTCATAATTAACTGATTTTCAACTAAACCTGCATTTTTTATTAAAGTAGTTAATTACGTGTTAAACTATTTACTCAAAAGAGCTCCTACATATTTAATTGATTTTCAGCTACTTGACTACTGTACTTTAGTTTTCAACCAGTTAACAGTAATAAATAAAATAAAAATAATTCTTCATAAATAATTTTCAACTAATTCCACGCTTTCGTATTCAACCAGTTATTTAAGTGATAAACTTTATTCTGAGGAATTTTTTTTTCATATTTTAGTAATTTTCAGCTAAGTCTGCCCTTACGTATTAAACCGTTAAACTAGAGCATCCTTCACCTGCGCAAAACCCTTAGCGTTTTGCGTATTCTGGCAAAATTTTGCAGTTTTGCGATTCATTTATTTTGAAATAGATCACCTTTTTTCCACTCGCATGACTTTTTTTTTGTAGTCTCTCTCTCTCTCTCTCTCTCTCTCTCTCTCTCTCTTTTAATTGGATTGAGAATCCCTGGGTCTTGGTGGTTTGGGAATCTTGTTAATAAACGAAAGGAATACGGACAAGCGATTGCTACCGGTTCTTTTAAAATGTATCCTTTTGTTTCCCAGTTTAGCCTAAAAGATCCGTTCCACCGATATCAGGTTTTATTGCTCAGAAATTAGACGGGAAACAAAAGTAGGGATTGTGTATATGTATTCATATATGTATATATATATATATATATATATATATATATATATATATTTAAATATATGTATATATATATATATATATATATATATATATATATATATATATATATATATATATACATATATGTATGTATGTATCATTGAATCACGAAAGTTAAGAACGTGATAAATCCATAAATAAAGATATATGCCATGAAGGAAGAATAACGAATGAGGATCTGCAAGATCTTTCGACGTTAAACAGTCCTTTACTGAGCAGAGACTGACATAGATATGGGAAAAGACAATACAAGAAGATTCGTATAACTGACAGATAGGGATTATAGAGAGATTAGTACCTAGAATCCGAACACCCTGGATGAAAATCCTTCCCAAACAAGCATAAACAATGGGTGGGTGCAATTAAAGGTTTAAGACAATCATCTCAGATACAATTTCCAGACAATTAAAGGATTATAGGTGACAGCTATTCAGAACTTGGTAAACAAAACCATATTCACAATACATGACAGACATACATTACAACAAAAATAATCAACTCTAAGGCAAACTGAATTTTTATTTCAAGGTCAGTTAATTAATATTTATTTGAGGTCATTCTTAAACATGTTACAGATACAAGGGTCTAAATGAAAAAAGGCCACGACTAACATTGAAATTACAATGAAAAAGTAAGTAAGTTTCCTATAAATGCTGAATTTAGCATTGAAATTGCGGTTCTCTATGTATCAACTTATCTAGTAAACAAATAAGTGAAAATGTTTTGAATGCGCTTGGATAGGTTTATCTTTCTTTGTAACAAGTAGACCTTCTGCTTTAATGAGTGCGTTCATCCCTAAATAAATTTGAAAATATTGTGGATCTTTCCCTCAAAATTCATGTTGACATGATTAAAGTATTGTTTACGGAGCTGCCAATGTTTATATAAATATAAATATATATATATATATATATATATATATATATATATATATATATATATATATATATATAAGTATATATATATATATATATATATATAGATATTATATATCTATATATATATATATATATATATATATATATATATAGATATATATATATATATATATATATATATATATATATATATATATATATATATATATATATATATATATATATATATTATATATATATATATATAGATATATATATATATATATATATATATATATATAGTATATAGTATATATATATATATATATATATATATATATATATATATATATATAATATGTATATATATATATATTTATATATATATAAATCTATTTATATATATACACATATATATATGTGTGTGCGTGTTGTACTTTTATGTGTGAACATACACATAACACATACACATATATCTTGAAAACGTACGTGCGTGCGGCCTTCAGTTTCAAATTTTGATTTCTAATACTGCATACTGGTATTACAACATAATCATTATATTTTCTTCCTAGTTCTGCATAAAGGTCTTTCAACGAAGACCACATCATTTACTATACTGGTATACAAAGAGCATCAAACAGGCCATGCGCCAATATTAAACGGATAAGCGATAAGTCCAATATCTCACCAACGCTGCATTGGCTGAGAACAATGAGGAAACGAGCTAAGTTAAGGGATCAGTGCAAGCTCCTCTTAGCTGAGCTTTCAAAATACAGAGGGATATTGAATTCAAAAATCTATCTTTTATTTTCAAGAAACTATATATATATATATATATATATATATATATATATATATATATATATATATACACATATATTGTTAATGCACTATTCTTCTATTGCTTAACGTGAATGATGGAGAAACACAATTTTGATACGCACCTTTAGTTCTTTATTAGATCCATGACGTTAACATCGATATGGTTATATTGTTAGGCGTTTATACACGTAGACTTGACGTATGTAGCGTAACTTGAAGTGATGTGATGTGGTTCAATTACTATGGATAAATGATAAAGAAATCAACGTATGAATAATATGCTAATTTATACAAAATTATTAAGGTAAATAACTAAGACTGATAGAAACAATATGCAAAGCTTAATTAAGTAAATTATGCATGTATAACGGATAATTACAAAAAGCTAATACACAAAGTCAATATAATTAAGGCTCATATAAAGGCATATGTTATATACCGTGTAGGCTTACAAATGGGAAAAGATGAATCCGCTATTCTAAAACAGTATAATAGGCGTTTACTTACAATTGTGTTCCTATAACAAACGGTCCAAATATTCCTCAGTAAACACAAACTTTCGTTATATTCGTTATATCCATTCTGTATGAAATCTCATTTTAAACTGATAAGTTTCCTCTTTTGTTTACAGGAAGACACTGTCGATTACCAAAAAGTTCACGTGACCTAGAACTATGCATAAATAAGCGGTCTTATTACCTATAAATTTATTATTATTTTCTATGTATTTATTATCTTTTATTTATTTTTTATCATTTTTTCCCTATCACAGTCATCCTTTTCCACTGGATGGTTTTACAGTGTTGGGTTCCGGGTTGCATCCTGCCTCATTAGGAGACCATTGCTTATTATTATTATTATTATTATTATTATTATTATTATTATTATTATTATTATAAATTTAGGACAAAGTCCAAGAGCTCGGACCTAATGAAGTTATTCTGCACTGAAAGGGAAACTGAGATGAAAAAGGTTTTTACAGGAGAGGATGGAAAGTAAGACGTGAAAAAAGAAGAATATGAACGTGAGTTCAATAAACGGAATGGAAGGGGTTGCATCTAATGGCCGAAGGAAAGTTGCAAAGAACCTTGGGTAATGCCTACAGTGCACCGCGTGAGGTGTACTGGTGGGTCTTCCCCCCTCCCACCCCCTATACGGAGGAGTTTCTGTTAATATTAAACACGGGTCCACTTATGCATGGGTAACAATCATACTATGTAAATAAGTGGTAGTCGTTAAAGAAAGTGAGTTCTCGTTTTCTTTGTAAGCTCTCGTGTCCTCTGTGAGTATAAAGGATTCAGTGAGTTACTTGCATACAACGTTGGGATAACACTGCGTACCATCACGTCATCATGTTATCATTGTGGTTAATGCGTCCGTCAGTGTTGAATCTTTACTGGCTTCTCACTAATCACCACCTATTGAAAGGAAGCCAAGTTCTCATCAAAACTGAGCAAAGGTATAACATTAATGCTGGAGCATCTGAGTTATACAGTTGATTCCGCTGCGTCCACTTATTTTATCAAAGTAAAATTGCCTAGGTAATTACTACTGGCCATCGATCAGCTAATACATTACCACGACGTAATGCATTACTTATGATTATTAGGCTGCAACAATGACAGTTTGAATAATAGTGGATGTATTGAATAGTTCAGATGCATATAAGCCTAAGGATTTGATACGCGTGCATTAGTATGCCATTATAGATGTAAATTAAATACTCTATGGTAGGTAAATTGTAATAAGCCTGTACTTAATATGACTGTTTTTCATCAATAACCAGTTTTCATTAATATGGAGAAGATTTGAAGCAATACGAGACAACCGCTACTGCCAATTCGCCCTCTGGTAACTGGACCAGACAAGGAGCTAAGAAGGGCATTGTGGTTATAACAATAACAGCCGATTAATTAAAAAAGGTTCACAACATCAGCCGCGTTATATAGTTGACCTAAATAGAAGGTCTGTTTGGAGTGCATTGGCACTATTAACAAACATCGAGACTCAACTTATTCGGAAAACATGAAGTTCTCTATACTAAGCGTCCACAAATCTAAAACCCCTTCTGATCAAGCTATGCAGCGGATTATCAGTATTTCATTCTTTAATTTGATCTTTATTTCATCAGGCTATCGTCCTGTTTTCTCCTCATAGAGAGAAAAACCTTAAAAAACTCTGATCCGTCTTTTCTTATTATATCTGCTTTACTATCTCCCTTAGTCTCCACTTCGTCATGTATCTAGACCTAATATGTTCCTAGCATATCGCAAAGGAAGTCAAAATGCGCCAAAGTTTCCTCAGCGCAATCAAGACTTTCAGTCAATGCCCGGTGGTTGCCTGTCCTATACCGTTACCAGACGCACGATCCTGGCTAAACGTAACCTTAGATAAAATAAAAAAAACGACTGAGGTTAGAGGGCATCAATTTGGTATGTTTGATGATTGGAGGGTGGATGATCAACATGGTGATTTGCAGCTCCCTAGCGTCAGTAGTTTAGAAGAACTGAGGGCGGATAGAAAAAGTGCGGACGGACAGACAAATACTTTAATTTCACAGAAAACTAAAAGGGAATACAATTCAATAACACCAAAAAATTATTCGCATTCCCTTTCGATATTTAAGCTTCACTTCTACAAAGGAGAGCTCACTCATCAGTCCATTTATACATTCAGATTTTTTCCTTCCATATTCAACCTCCAAACCATTTTTAAGGCCGCGATCCTTCTATTGCAATAACATTTCTTTGACTCCATTTTCCTCTCATAATTGTACTTTTATCTGTGTTCTGTCCTCATGGATATTTCTTTACTCATTTTAATGGCTTCTGTTTACCCACTTAATCTTAAGGACATTCACGCACAACTTGTTTCTGTGTTTCACAGTATGAATTATGAACATCCTAGCTAAACATTGTTTATGCGCTTGCCTACCGATTAGGTAGTCCCAGGTTCGACTCCCTTCTCTGCCAACGTAGAGTCAAAGAAATTTGTTTCAGGTGATTAGAAATTAATTTCTCGATATAATGCGGTTCGGATCCCACAATAAGCTGTAGGTCCCGTTGCTTAAGTAACCAACTGGTTCACGTAAAAATATCTAATCCTTCGGGCCAGCCCTAGGAGAACTGTTAACCAGCTCAGCGGTCTGGTAAAACTAAGATATACTTAACTAGCTAAACATTAATACAAGCGACATTTGCACCTAAAGCGTAACTGTTACTTTATTTAGATAAGGAACATTGATACACCATGAAAAAAATACGTCAAAATCTTTCGGTAGAGAAAATGTATACATAACTGACCCATTTCTATATCAGATCACCGAACAAAATCAAATAAACGTATTTATCTAATTTCCCAGCGAAAGGTCGGTAAAATTCGCGGTAACTATTTTCCCCAAAACGGAAATTCAATCCAATGAAAGTTAATTCTGACTCGAATATTTTGGATTGATCGCATCAAAGAAATCCTGTGGAACTATTACTCAAATAGTCATTCAGGAGGACTAATATTTTCAGCCTTGTCAATTTAGAAATAAAAAAAATATATATGTTTTTTAACGGTTCGTGTATGAACGGCCTTTGTTGATCCTGAAATTACGGCGATCTGTTATTCATTAATGAAACAAATATGGAAAATTAACACGGGATTTTTTGTGGATAGGGATTGGGATGGGTATAGGGATTACTGTGGGGGATTTCAGTGGTATTCCAACGACATCCGTAATAGAATAATTCGGCCATTGTGGACAAATGGAATCTAAATACTTCCGTAATTTTTTCGTACCACAGAAATTCATCGGATAAAAAGGGCTGGAACTAAATCATGGCATTCTCCGGGAATGATATTTCAAAAATCCCAATAGCTCAGTAAATGACATTGACTGACTCGAAATTGCCCAATTACATACCGACAATTTTTTTTTTATTCCATGGAAGTACGAAACGAGTGATCCTTAAAGAACATGCAAAATAGTTTTAGTATATGTGCTTTATACTTATTTCTTTCTTACTGTAATGAATCTAACTTTCAACATATATGTTACAAGACGAATTCATGCTAAATCCCTTACTAACAAAACCTTAGTCTTTCTATAAAATGAAGGTATTTCATGATAGTTTTATTTCTAGCTAAAAATGAAATACAGATTAGCCACTCACAACGGTCACCTAACAAGCATCCCTTTTCTTGGAAATTTGTCAAGAAAAATCACGTATTTCAAAAGTCTAAAAAAGGATTTGAGATTTACGAGGGCTAACGAATTTTTGACGAAGCCAATCGTCAAGAATTCTCCTGAAACGAATGTTTCTGAAATGTAGCTGATGAGCAAAGGGATCTTTTTTCTTACAAAGAAAAAATAAAAAAAATAAACCGAGAAAGGGATTTACAATCAAGTAGGCAAATTTTGTGGCGAATGAGACACACATGAATTTATCACCCTTTCAGGAACATCTGTGATGTTTTGAGAGAGAGAGAGAGAGAGAGAGAGAGAGAGAGAGAGAGAGAGAGAGAGAGAGAGAGAATGCGTGTTGTGGAAGAGGCATTAACTAACTCTTCAACGTGACTATTGAGAGCAAATCCTTTCCAGCTACTTTGAACAGAGTCAACTGGAAAACAACCTATTGGATGTGATTAGAGAAAGGAATAAGGATACTGTGGCTTTTTTTTTTTTTTTTTTTTTTTACCAGTACTGCTTACCCAGTACATCCAAAAACATGACACTAGGAAAACTTCATGGCAGTATCTTAATGCCTATGTCGAATGATTCTTGGTGAGACCTGAAGGGTCACCATATAACGCCTCAGCGGCGTGACCGGTATGGTCTTGGCCTGCCACCTCGTGGCCGCGAGTTCGATTCTCGGGCATTCCACTGTGAGAGATATATATTTCTGGTGATAGAAGTTCACTCTCGACGTGGTTCGGAAGTCACGTAAAGCCGTTGGTCCCGTTGCTGAATAACCAATGGTACCATGCAACGTAAAAACACCACACAAACAAACAAAAACCATATAAAGATTCAAAAGTTATTTCAAAAGGAACGTCTCATATCTTTATTTAAGAGCGGGGCACTAAAACACTTTGATCTGTTTCTTCACTTATTTTCATCTCTATAAGTCTTTTCTGAATCTCTGCCTTGTCATATCATATATCTAAAACTCCTCAGTTTCCACCTCATCACAAGAATTTGAACTTCATAACGCAACGTTTTTCGCGTCTTCTTTCCACATCCGGGTCTCACATCCGTACGGGAGAGTTGATTAAAGAATCGCTTTATAAATTCAAATTCCTTTCCGTAACTTTCTCCGATTTCCTTTGATAAACCATTTTTGAGCATCCGATAAATTCATTGAACGGCCATTTCTTTGTTTCCATTCTCCTTCTCATCTAACATCATCAGGTATTAATTATTCGTAATTGTACTTCTATCTGTTTTCTATACTAATGAAAACTCCTTCATTATCTTGAATGGCTTTGATTTATTCAATTCACATTCAACTTTTCTTATGCAGGGAAATTTAATCAGTGTTAAATATACAGCGTGTCCATAAAGTCCCAGTACTATTATAAGTATTTATTGCTTGCAATGGTACTGGGACTTTATGGACACACTGTATATTTTACGTATGTATGTATATACTATAGTATATATATATATATATATATATATATATATATATATATATATATATATATATATATATATATATATATATATATATATATATATATATGTATATGTATATATTTATATATATATATATATATATATATATATATATATATATATATATATATGTAGGTATATAATATATATATATATATATATATATATATATATATTTATATATATATATATATATATATATGTATATATATATATATATATATATATATATACTATGATATATGAAGATATATATAATATATATATATATATAGATATATAGTATAATATATATACATATATATATATATATATAGATACTATATATATATACTTATAATATATATATTCTATATATATATAGATATATATAAATAACATATATATATATATATATATATATATATTATATATATATAAATATATATATATATATAAAAGATATATATACATATATATATATATATATATATATATATATATATATATAATATAAAACAATAGATATAGAATATATATATATATATATATATATATATATATATAGAATATATATATATATATATATATGCTTATGTTACTACTATGAAATAGGTAAAGGATATTAAGTGAGCAAATTTAGCAAAGGCTACCTAGGACTCCACAAAGGATCTGGGTAACTTATTAATAATACGTGCTCTATATTCTTTGCAGGGCTGGATGTATCATAAACCACCAACCAGTCATTAATACGAATGACAGCTTCACCTAAATGGAGGCAGTTATACTGCACTGTACTGTAACTTTTATTTTAATCGGATAAGGCTCATTGATTCGTCATGAAAAAAATATGTCCGAATCTCACGGTGGAGAAAATGTTTACCTAACTCACTCATTTCTGTATCAGACCACTGACCAATATCACATAAATCTATTTATCTAATTTTCCAGTGAAATGGCCGGTAAAATTCACCGTAATTATCTTTCCTAAAACTGAAAATCAATCCAATGAAAGTTAATTCAGACCCGAATATTTTGGATTGATCGCATCAAAGAAATCCTGTGGAACTATTACTCAAATAGTCATTCAGGAGGACTAATATTTGCAGCCTTGTCAATTTAGAAATAAAAAATATATATGTTTTTTAACGGTTCTTGTATGAACGGCCTTTGTTGATCCTGAAATTACGGCGATCTGTTATTCATTAATGAAACAAATATGGAAAATTAACACTGGATTTTCTATGGATAGGGATTGGGATGGGTAAATGGATTGGGATGGGTATAGTGATTAGGATGGGTATATGGATTGGGATGGGTATAGGGATTAGGATGGGTATAGTGATTGGGATGGGTATAGGGATTGGGATGGGTATAGGGATTGGGATGGGTAAATAGATTGGGATGGGTATATAGATTAGGATGGGAATAGTGATTGGGATGGGTATATGGATTGGGATGGGCATAGGGATTGGGAGGGGTATAAGGGTTGGGATGTGTATAGGGATTGAGATGGATATATGGAATGAGATGGGTATATGGATTGGGATTGGTATAGGAATTGGGATGGGTATATGGATTGGGATGGGTTAATGGATTGGGATGGGTATAGGGATTGGGATGGGTATATGGAATGAGATGGGTATATGGATTCGGATGGGTATAGGGATTGAGATGGATATATGGAAAGAGATGGGTATATGGATTCGGATGGGTATAGGGATTGAGATGGATATATGGAATTGAGATGTATATGGATTCGGATGGGTATAGGGATTGAGATGGATATATGGAATGAGATGGGTATATGGATTCGGATGGGTATAGGGATTGAGATGGATATATGGAATGAGATGGGTATATGGATTCGGATGGGTATAGGGATTGAGATGGATATTTGGAATGAGATGGGTATATGGAATGAGATGGGTATATGGATTCGGATGGGTATAGGGATTGAGATGGATATATGGAATGAGATGGGTATATGGATTGGGATGGGTATAGGGATTACGCTGGGGATTTCAGTGGTATTCCAACGACATCCATAATAATAGAATAATTCGGTCACTGTGGACAAACGAAATCTAAATACTTCTCCGTAATGCCAAGCACTGGGGCAACTAAGGTCATTCAGCGCTGAATCTGAAATTGACAGTAAAAGGTCTGAAAGGCGTTACAGGAGGAGAACCTCAAAGCAGTTGCGCTACGAATCAACTTTTAAGAGAGGGTGGACAGCAAGATGGAAGAAAGATAATATGAACGGAGGTACAGGAAAAGGAATGTAAGTAGTTGTAGCTTGGGGTCGAAGGGAAGCTGCAAAAAACCTTAAGTAATGCCTACATTGCACGTTATGAGGTGCACTGACGGCACTAACCCCCTACGAGATAGAGAGATGTATGTGTGTTCCGGACGAATTTGATATTTTTTCCGATTTTTAACCAATTAAAATCCCCTCCCCCTCCCCCTCCCTCCCCCTCCCCCCTTTGTGTAACAGTATTGGAGGCACCTGTGAGAAACAGTGAAACCAATGATACCACTGATGAACACTTGCAGAAAATGTAATATTACATTCCAATAATTTTTGAGAGTTTTACTTCATCTTTTAACAGTGGATGTATAATATATATATATATATATATATATATATATATATATATATATATATATATATATATATATATTATATATATATACAGAGAGAGAGAGAGAGAGAGAGAGAGAGAGAGAGAAAGATAATCCATTACAAATCTGAAGTAAAAGTGTAATTTCTCCTACAAGAGATGAACTAATTCACCTTTGTTGATACTGATATCCTTAACTCTTCTCTCTAATTCGTTTGCAAGTTTACGCAAGTGATATTGTATTTCATGAAATTGTGGTTGAAGTATCAATGGTCAGTTATATTAAACATAGTTATTTCGCCATTCTGAGTCAGGAAAATGGTTCGATAATCGTCATTATTCACATTAAAGAAAAGACTGTACATAATAAAAAAATAAAATACATTTTCAAACCTACATTTAAAACGAGATTGTCTCTTAAATGATCTTATTGCCACCAAACTCACCCATCAGCTGTATGATTAGGAATTAAACATAGTACTTCATAAGACAAAGAACATGACAGATGATTTTTACGACGAATAAAACAGTCTTTAGTATATTTACATTCTCAATTCCATGTACATTTCTCTAATAGATTTTAGTACCTACCCCACCCCCAAAATGGTATAATACTTTGTTTTTGGGATATCGGGACATACGTATTTCCGGAAATGTTAAATTACCCCTTGGTAAGAAACCCTTAGATTTTATTCACATGTAGGTATGGTTTGATAAGGTATTATTATTGTTAAACTTACATTTCTCTTCTAGGTGGTTCTAAACCAAAAATAATAATGGGTATCTGACTCCAAAAATATGTCAATAAATACAAATCAAGTCCAAACATTTGGATTTCAAATATAAAATTTACGCATTTCATACGAATATATCAATAAATAAAGATCAGTGGGGACTTTCACTCATTGTAAATCTATATGCTTCAAAGGCTGAGAGGTATTAAAACTAATTGGTATTTATGATGGTGAATATTAAATGTATTTGTCAATGCTCAATAAATGAATATACGTAACCCAAATACAACAATGTATCTGAAAGGTTCAGAGTTTCAAAACATGTCGCTGCGTGTATTACAATAATCAATGCAAAGTACTTGATAAGGTTCAACTATTCTTCCTGCTAAAGTATATGTGTAATCAACGTATTTACATGCTTTATTTTTCAATAGATTTTGTTATTTTTCATTGCATTCTATATAAATATTTATATTTTTTATACGGAAAATACAAATGATACGAAATAAGCACTTCCTTCAGAGACAATTCAGATGTATTACCAAGGGGAGTTATTAACTTACTGATAAATTCGTACGTTGTATACAAACTCTCTCTCTCTCTCTCTCTCTCTCTCTCTCTCTCTCTCTCTCTCTCTCAGACAACAACGAATGTTTGTTACCATTAAAAATTCATGGGAGGGGGAAAAGATTGTCCGTCGACAGGCTTATCAGCTTCAACTCGCCCGAGGGTTAATCCTACTTCTGGATGCCGCTTCAGAGGATGATGGAGAGCAGCATATCAGAGTAGCACCACTATTTTTTTTCGGAGGATTACAAACAAATCCCGAACGTCGCGTGATTTAGCAGGACTTTGAGAGATTTCTTTTCTATTTTCCGCGATTTGTAGGAGATTAAACCCCCTTTGTGATCCTTAACCTTCGTGACGACTGATGCCTATTAAAACTCTGATTATGAAATGAGCTCAATAACTGGCACTAATTCGAAGATAGGAGACCAGATTTGCTAGAGGCTTCCGTTCCGAAACATTTTTAGGAAATATATCTGCTCTTTACTCTTTGTCCTGCGTCTTGGCCAAATAAAAATGAAGAATGAGCTACCAATTACAGAAGTGTAGGAATAGATCTCGTTAGGTTAATACAACCAGTTCATAGTGTTAAACTATTTACTTAATTTAAAGAGTTTCTATATCTTCTAGTGATTTTCAGCTAACTTTACAATTTAGCTTTATTAAATCAAAACTGATTCTTCATAATTAACTGATTTTCAACTAAACCTGCATTTTTTTTATTAAAGTAGTTAATTACGTGTTAAACTATTTACTCAAAAGAGCTCCTACATATTTAATTGATTTTCAGCTACTTGACTACTGTACTTTAGTTTTCAACCAGTTAACAGTAATAAATAAAAGAATAAAAAATAATTCTTCATAAATAATTTCAACTAATCCACGCTTTCGTATTCTACCAGTTATTTAAGTGATAAACTTTATCAGAGGAGTTTTTTTTTTCATATTTTAGTAATTTTCAGCTAAGTCTGCCCTTACGTATTAAACCATTAAACTAAGAGCATCCTTCACCTGCGCAAAACCCTTAGCGTTTTCGTATCTGAAAATTTTGCCGTTTTGCGATTCATTCATTTTGAAATAGATCACCTTTTTTCCACCCACATGAGCTTTTTTTTTTTTGTAGTCTCTCTCTCTCTCTCTCTCTCTCTCTCTCTCTCTCTCTCTCTCTCTCTCTCTCTCTCTTTTAATTGGATTGAGAATGCTTGGGTCTTTGGTGGTTTGGGAATCTTGTTAATAAACGAAAGGAATACGGACAAGCGATTGCTACCGGTTCTTTTAAACGTTTCCTTTTGTTTCCCAGTTTAGCCTAAAAAGATCCGTTCCACCGATATCAGGTTTTATTGCTCAGAAATTAGACGGGAAACAAAGTAGGGGATTGTATATGTATTCATATATGTATATATATTATATATATATATATATATTATATATATATATATATATATATATATATATATATATATATATGTATATATATATATAGTATATATATGTATATATATATATATATATATATATATATATTTATATATATACACATATATATACACATTATATATGTGTGTGCGTGTTTGTACTTTTATGTGTGAACATACACATCCCACATACACATTATCTTGAAAAGTACGTGCGTGCGGCCTTCAGTTTCAAATTTTGATTTCTAATACTGCATACTGATATTACAACATAATCATTATATTTCTTCCTAGTTCTGCATAAGGTCTTTCAAACGAAGACCCACATCATTTACTATACTGGTATACAAAGAGCATCAAACAGGCCATGCGCCAACATTAAACGGATAAGCGATAAGTCCAATATCTCACTAACGCTGTATTGGCTGAGAACAATGAGGAAACGAGCTAAGTTAAGGGATCAGTGCAAGCTCCTCTTAGCTGAGCTTTCAAAATACAGAGGGATATTGATTCCACAATCTATCTTTTATTTTCAACAACTAGAGGATACAATGATATATATATGTTTATATATATATATATATATATATATATATATATATATATATATATATATAGAATATATATATATATATATATATATATGTATATATATATATATATATATATATATATATATATATCTGTATATATATATATATATCTTATATATATATATATATATATATATATATATATATATACATATATATATATATATATATATATATATATATATGATATATATATATATATATATATCTGTATATATATATATATATATATATATATATATATATATATATATATATATATATATCTGTATATATATATATATATATTATATATATAGAATATATATATATATATATATATATATATATATATATATATATATATATAGGGGATACAATCCACAATGAAGTAAAATCCTCTTGTAGATTAAAATATATATTCTTGTACAGGATTAAAGCTTTCGACCATCAACTGTGGTCTTGTTCACTAAAATGTGATATGTCACCTCAAGGAACTAACAAGTAAGAGCACAAACATTTGAACAAACAACGGTTAGGTAACAAGCTAGTTCATATTATGAATGATCAGGCGGTTGAGCCCTCGTTCTTTCCAGAATTCGTCTAGAATTCGTGGGGGAATGTTTCTATTGCCAACTGCTTGTTCTATGGCGGTTGGGTGGTTTGTTGGAGAAATGACCTGAGTGGAGTAAACAGGAGAGGAAGCAGCCATCGTTATTGGCAAAAATATTTTTAAAGTTTGAAATTTTCCCTTTCCTACATATCTCTTCACAAATAGCTGTATTTTCTGTAATGCCAGTATTTCTTGCAAAGGTCTCGTTTAATGAAATTAACGCCCCTTCTACTACTCGTCTCAAAGAGGTACGAACATAGTACCTGCCTGGCTTCTGCATATATATATATACTATATATATATATATATATATATATAATATATATATATATATTATATATATATATTTATATGAATATATGTAAATATTATATGATATATATATATATATATATATATATATATATATATATATATATATATAATATATACCCTATATATATATATATATACTATATATATATATATATAATGAATTAAAGATTCCCTATTACCAAGACGTTTTGGTGACTTCCATTATTAAACTGAAATAAACGGGGAGTTTGTTTATAATGTTTATACAATATATATATGTGATATATATATATATATATATAATATATATATATATATATATATATATATATATATATATATATATATTTTATATACTATATATATATATGTATATGTAAGCATGATAAACCAACTCTCCATTTTTTTTCAGTGTAGCAAAAGAGCAGTCAACCAAAAAAATCGGGGGTACTGGGTATTCTTTTATTAGCTTTTGGAAGGGAACATCCTGCTCCCCTCTCAGATACAAATGGTCTACAGAACAAAATATAGTTTTAAAAAAAGTTTTGTTTTTTTCTAACCTGAACGGTAAAAATGCATAGGGAAAAATAGGCAAACTAAAGCTAGGATTATTTCCTTCTTGCTGACTTTTACGCTTTGACTGAAGGAATTCAGTTTTATTTATTTTTTGAATAAACAAATTCATTTTTTTTTCACTAAACCAATTTCATCTTATATATTTTTTAGTGGAATATGTCAAATTAGTACGCCCAATAACCTTTAGTTATCTTTTGTGGGGAAATGACCTGATTAAATGAAATACAACCAAACTATCTCTAAATTGACCAATAGGGAAGGTTTGTTGAGATTATGTAATACTCTAAGATATGTGTATATATATTATATATATATATATATATATATATATATATATATATATATATATATATATGAATGTATGTATGTATATATATAAATATATGTATATATATATATATATATATATATATATATATATATATATATATATTTATATATACGTATTAGGTATGTGTATGCATATGTGGTGTGTGTATTTACATTTATGATTTTAATACACTGCTAATTATTAATGCTAAACAAGGATATAATTATTTTCAATGCTGTGAATAGTCCAAAAAATACAATAATACAAGCAAAAATCTAAACAAAATACATTATAATTACTTGAGATTATCAGTTCAATCATTATTCCAAAAGAAAAACTCATTAAACGTAATTGTGTAATGTTGGAACAAAATTTCAGCGAAAATAAATAACATTAAATATTACGCATTTTGAAATAGTAAGTTTAATTACAATTCCCATCAGGAGTAAATTATTCCCAAGTAATGTGAATTTGATATGCGACTATATTTGTGGTCATTATTTTATTTTTATAGAAAGTCACTGAAGTTCAAGTGATAAAAATTAATCATGCTTATATATATATATGATATATATATATATATATATATATATATATATATATATATATAGTATATATATATATATATAGTATATATATATGCATATATATATTATATATATAATATATATATATATATATATATATATATATATATACATGATATGTGTGTATAACAGTTTCTATGTATAATAAAATTTCGTCATCCGCACGCATGTTATACAAGCACTCGAACGAATTGCCCGGAGTTGGCTTTTCCTTGCGTTCGAGAAAAATGAGAATAAACAGCAAAGGACATATTCCGGCAAACTTTGGAAGCCTTTATTGTGTTTCGCTTCTCAGAAAATTGGGTGAAATGAAGCAAAACTTCTGAAGGTAAGAGCTCATTCCGCCTCCCCTCTCGATACGTCGGCGATATTCGAGTTTGTGTGTGTGTGTGTGTGTATGAATATATGGATGCACGCTCCGAATAAAGCAATTATAATAAATTTGCTCTTGCCCGTCTTCTATTTCGGTATTGCTTTCCGTATGGGATTACGATATATAATTTTATGATAATTTTTTTATATAAAACACAACGGTGGTTCTCTAGAGTTTTGTCTTAAAAGACACCAAAAAAACATGTTTGCTTTAATTAAAAAAGAAATAGGGTTATGCTTCGGTGAGAATAAGACTATCAATTCGAATATACAAAGAAACGTTTTGGACTGGTTTGACTGAAAGCTACAATAGCTGACCTTTCCACGCTTACATTAATTTCATTCCTAATGAATAAACATTTTGGAACGTTTGACAAGTTCACATTTCCTGGTTTACTGATGGGATAAACGTCCATTTTATTAAAGAAATAAGAAATCTAGTCAGATTTTAGGGATAATAATATGTAGACGAAACATCTCGTAATAGCTATGAAATTTAGAATTTGCGGGGAAAATATTTATTTCAAATGGCTACATAGACAGCTGTCAGCTGCAGTCAGCATTTTGCTATTGTCCCGTCAATTTGATGCGTCAAAAGCTGACATTCTCTCTCTCTCTCTCTCTCTCTCTCTCTCTCTCTCTCTCTCTCTCTCATTCTCATTAGTTGTCATCCTACCAGTCAAATCTCTATAGAACTCTTCAAGTTCAGGTAGAATGAAAACTATGAACGAATAATAACCATTTATAAGAGACGTTAAATATCTGAATTTATCAGAATTATATGTGAACATCTGTGGCATTGATTAATAGCTGAGAATACAGACGTATAAACATCTTTGTATTTAAAACTACCTTTGAAAAACTGAAAATTCTGAAAAACTACACACCAGTTGTCTTCAAATACGATTAGCGATTAATTCTATTACACACAACCTTCCAAGTAGAGAGAGAGAGAGAGAGAGAGAGAGAGAGAGAGAGAGAGAATAGAGTTTCGTGACGAATAATCATTAATATAATTTGTTTCGGCACGTTAACTGTTTTTTTTTTTTTTTTTTATTAAGCAACGCAAACATGTTATTGTACCTTTTAATATGAATCACTTAATAACCATATATGCGCGTATGATTCCATTAAAATATGGCCAATTTTCCTTCAACTAAATATGATCGTAATTCGCCTTAAGGCTGCGTTGTCTGAACTTGTACTGAATAATTCCAGTTCTCCGTTTTGTTTACCTCAACTATATACGGAAGATCTTCAAAGCGATTGGAACGTATTGTTAAATGCGCAAAGAGATACATTCTAATTGTCTAACATATAAAAAAAAATAATCAATAGGAACTGAACACTTGAATAATATGGGAAATATTCAACATTTTTTTAACTCACTGATAAGGCGATACCGGGGCACTAATGTTCTTTGGAGTTGAATTCCATTCTATTGTTTAAGGAATAACATGGCAGTTATTTCTTATCGGAAACATTGTGTGCTTACGGATCTGTTAAAAGACTGGGAGACTGAATGGGGCGGATAATATAACGAAAAAACAAAGGAACATAAACCAACAAGAAAGGCAGGTATTGAGCAGAAGAGAAAGGCAAGTAACCTTTTGCTAGAACTCATGCTTCATCTGCTTCCATTTACACTAGAAAATGTATATATGTATGGGTAAAATTACGTTAGATTTCCTACTTTATCGAGTTTCATTCAGACTAAAGAAAATACACTTACAAGGTTGTGTAAAATATGGTTGGTTATATATATACTAGGAATGCAATGCAAATAGGTGCTAGTCCCTCTAAAACGATGACTTAGACAATATACATATACAATATCAACTAATGAATCGGATTAAGACACTACGATCAGTTTTAAATCAATTGGTAAATCAATTTATTTGCTGAATTAAAATCTAATATATCGTTTAAGGAGTGAATCATCTTTATGTAAATCAAGGTTCACATTACCTGACTCTCCTGAGTGGTCTCAATTTCTTGAAGCTGAATTATCCTCCGAGTGTGATCAAACGCTTTGTATATGTTGAAATACTGAAACAATAAATACAAAAGCACATTTACTCTTCTGCACATTCCTGTCACAATGTTAAATCCCAAGTATGGGACCACTGAGCTATAAAGGGAAAAAAGAAAACGTTTCTTAGGTTTTGGAAAATGAAATACTACTTAAGGAGTAAATGAAAGAAATTTCAGAGAACAGATACATGCAAAAAAAAAAAAAAAAAAATACTGAATTCATTAAAAAAGTATATTTTACATACTATAGTAATTTTGACTATTTGGCCCTCAGGTATCAGGTGTTTAAAATGTTATAATATTTTCTGAGGAAAGATACTGTGTTTACGAGAATTTAGTTTATTCTGTGTCACTTTGTTAAATTTTGCATAATTGTATTTATGAGTTGGGATTTCTTAACTGATAAACTAATTTTAACCGTAAAATCCCTTTAGAATTTCTATGTAATTTGTATTCGTCTGTTGTGACATCCATATTGTCAGCTTATTACGTCACTACACAATGCACTTGTAGTTATGATTTTTTTTTATGTTAGCATTACTAACAAAAACCTGAAAAAATAAACTTATTTTACGCTTACAAAGTTGTTCATTAAGAGACCAGCTATTCTATAATAAGTGGTCCTTTTGAACAACCCTATTCAGGTAGTTGAATAATACAGGTATGTCCTCACTCATCTTGTCAGAAGTTTCCCCTACAACATCAAACGTTATAGAATAATATATTTTGCAGGTTTACAGCTATACGAAGATAAACAGTGGAATAACCAGGGTCCTTTGAGCACTAAGGGAAAGTAATTATATATTAATAGAAAGAGGGCGATTTTTTTATTTATATATTTTTTATTTTTATTTTTTATTAATAGAAAGAGGGCGATTTTTTTATTTTTATTTTATTTTATTTTATCTTATTTTTTGTTAGCGTGATGCCAAGGGAGTTTATACCTGAATTCATATTAGTGAATGCAAGGAACGTAATAAATTTCAAGAATCCCTGGGAGGGAGCCGCTCTCTTTGGTGGTATCAACCATGGCTGGTAAAAGTTTTAGAAAATATTAATATTAGAGCCACTCTCTTTTTGCAGTTCTTAAATAAAGTAGAGCGTTGGTTAAATCTCGTTTATATACGTGATCGATATCTGTTTGTCATTATTCTGCAAAAAGGGTCTATCAGTTATTTATCTGTAATAAAAGGAATATGACGCGAACGTTCTTCATTTCTATTAGCGAAAGTCCAGCAGAGTATTTTAATGGAAAAGAGAGCAATGAATATAAATCGGGTTGATTTAAAAATATATATATAAAAATAAAAATAAAAAATAAAAAATAAAATTTCTATTAACAACTCGAGTTGAGCTTTAGCAGCGTCACTGAAAACAACATACATTTGAAAAACATTTTACCGTAAAATCCTAATTTTATTTATGTCTCTGTTCAAAATTTGCTTCGATAACGCATCCCCCAAATTATACGATTCCTGAGATATCAAGTTTAGCGTTGCTCTTTTGGGTCGTATTTGCTGCAGATTCATAATAGATTCAAATTATTTGATGAAATATTGATATGAATAAGATTTTAAGCACTCATCTATTTCACTGATTTATTTTTCTTTAATTTATATTTTTCATCAACGCAATAATTAGATTTATATTTTTCTGAAAAAGAACATCAACACAATAATTAGATTTATATTTTTCTGAAAACGGACATCAACGCAACAATTAGATTGTATTTCTCTGAAAAGGGGCATCAACACAATAATTAGATTTCTGATTTTCCGAAAAATGACATCAACGCAATAATTAGATTTATAATTTTTCTGAAAAAGAACATCAACGCAATAATTAGAATTATATTTTTCTGAAAAAGGACATCAAGACAATAATTATATTTTAATTTTCTGAAAAAGGACATCAACGCAATAATTAGATTTTTATTTTCTGAAAAAGGACATCAACGCAATAATTAGATTTTTATTTTCTGAAAAAGGACATCAACACAATAATTAGATTCTTATTTTCTGAAAAAAGTGAAAAAGGACATCAACACAATAATTAGATTTTTATTTTCTGAAAAAGGACATCTACGCAATAATTAGATTTTTATTCTCTGAAAAAGGACATCAACACAATAATTAGATTTTTATTTTCTGAAAATGGACATCAACACAATAATTAGATTTTTATTTTCTGAAAAAGGACATCAACACAATAATTAGATTTTTATTTTCTGAAAAAGGACATCAACACAATAATTAGATTTTTATTTTTCTGAAAAAGGACATCAACGCAATAATTAACTTGAAATTTTTCTGAGAGAATAATTAGATTTATAGTTTTCTGAAAAAGGACATCAACGCAATAATTAGATTTTTTTTCTGAAAAAAGACATCAACGCAATAATTAGATTTATATCTTTCTGAAAAAGGACATCAGCGCAATAATTAGATTATATTTCTCTAAAAAAGGACATCAACGCAATAATTAGATTTATAATTTTTCTGATAAAGGACATTAGCGCAATAACTAGGTCTAATTTTTTCTGAAAGAATAATTAGACTTATATGTTTCTCAAAAAGGACAGCAACGCAATAATTAGATCTATATTATTCTGAAAAAGGACATCAACGCAATAATTAGATCTATATTTTCCTGAAAAAAGGACATCAGCGCAATAATTATATTTTAATTTTTCTGAATGAATAATTAGATTTATATTTTTCTGAAAAGGACATCAATGCAATAATTAGATTTATATTTATCTTATACACCTTCATAAGTTTCTTCGTATCACATTTCCCAGTGACACGGGTATAACGCCGAAGCATCGTAATTTTACTCCGGTTGTCAAATAAACTACCAATTAGTGATTCATTATTAATGAACATCATCATCATTAAACCGTTTTTCATCGAAATATCAGATGTCGCAGAAAAAAAAAGCTTACGCACAAATTCATTATCAGTTTCCTATTCGAAGAAATGTTTTTACCAGATAGAATATTATTCCGTGAATAATTAGTCACCAGTTGATTTATTTCTGGCTGAACGTGAATGGATGTGTGTCTATTTCTAGAATAATGAAGAGACAAATTTAACCTGCCAGTGTCTTTTGCAAATTTTCCGTAATTTGTACGTTGGCACCTTTCTTACCATCGTGATACAGTGCACGATATATTAAGAAAAAATTAAGAAAGCTGTTAGTTCACATCGGTCCCATACAAACACTAGATAACCTAATACTCACTATACTCTGTTTTTTTTCATCTCTCCATCCGCCCGTGGTGTTTTTGTATGGTAACACTGCGTCCGGGCTTTACATAGTTACATTCAGCTTACATTCAACGATTATAATAATATCCTATTTCGAATATTAACGGCGTAATTCGCATACAGTAAATTATTAAAACAATTTTCAGTTGCAAATGTACACCCAGATATTCTTTTATTTACCTAAAAATTACACATAGCGTAACTATCTGAAGCCCGGGACACAGTGTTACCATACAAAAACACCACAGGCGGATGGACAGATGAAAAGAAACAGAGTATAGGTATAGTAGATTCACATCAACCGTGCATTTGATGTCTAGGCCAGTCCCTTACGACGCTCCTGATTGGCTGTTGATAAGCCAGTCTCTCTCAGGAGTTCACATAGGGAGGATTTATGTTCCACCCCTCCTGAGGGATACGTCTTTCAGGAGAGGTGGAACATACATCCTGCCAATGTGAACTCTCTCGAGAGACTGAGTGTTTCCAGCCCCGTGGTTGGGTTATCAACGGCCAATCAAGAGCGTCGTTAAGGACTGGCCTAGACGTCAAATGCACGGGCGATGTGAATCTACTATAGGACATTTTATGTAACTCATAAATGAAGTAAATCACTGATAAGCTATGGAGCATATTGCAGTAAAATCTAAAATGATTAAGGATAAATCCACGCGCTCATTATGCGAATGCGTAGGAATGCAAAAGCAAAAGGTATAGAATTTTTAAATTAGAATCTGTCTATCGTTCTTTAACATATCCTATAATTTAAAGGTGATTGCAAATTTCCAGTAAAGAACTTAAATATTTCAGCGAGAGAGAGAGAGAGAGAGAGAGAGAGAGAGAGATTTATGCGTTACATGTTGTAGTATGAAGGATAAACCAATGTTACAAAATCCTCGACAGGTACATTCACTTTATACACAAATAACACTGTTCCCATATCGCTTTGTCATTTCATAAAGTACGTATCAACCCTCTTTACTACAATCGTACAGCGTAGAATGGAATGGAATGGAATATGAGATCTAGGCTTAAAGCCAAGCACTGGAATCCAAGGGATTATTCAGCGCTATAATGAATTTGGTTTGAGATGAATATTTATGATGAATGAATTTATAAATGAAATAAATGACATAATGATTTTGAAACTATGGTAAAAAACTGATATCCCCATAAAAATTATAAATTTGTATTGACACATTTGATCTTAGCCAAAAGGCCGAGAAGTGATGATATCTTTGCATTTCGAGTATGCGCATAACCTTTACAGTGTGCAAACATTAAATAAAAAAAAAAAATTGAACTTCAATATACAATATTTCATTTACATCCTACAATCACACTTCACACTTTATTCGTTCCATTTTTTGTTTCTCTCTAAACATTCGTTTTTTCGAAGTTTCTTTACTGCTCATGCTAATCAAATTTCACTTGATCAGTATCTCATATGTGCTTTTATATTATCACCAACAATATCTGCTTATCAATTCTTAGATTTCAGTGATCCATTACTACTCCAGCATCAACAACTCAAACACTGATTGCTCTAATTTCATAGTTTGTTAACTACAAAAAATCTTGTTTAACTTTCCGCTTTTTCAAATTCAATCCCCAGTCTGGGAAGCATCGATAATGAAACCCCTGATGACGTCATCAAAGCCATTCACCATTTATCACTTTTAACCAATAAAAACCTCTCGTCTAGATTTTTAATTTTCCCAGCTTCATCCATTTCGCCACCGATGCAAATATCAAACAGACATTCTTCCACATCACACATTCATTTTTCCTGTGATATACAACCAAACCAACCCGACAGCTCAGTCTAGACATTCTGACACAAGCTTTGCCACTCAAAAAAAAAAAAAAAAAAAAAAAAAAAAAAAAAAAAAAACTGAACTTTGCACTTTTCAAAACCTAATGACAATACACATCCACCTGTCTATGAACTTGCTGAATTGAATGACAAACGTTTTATGATTTTGTGTATGGTACGTATGCCAACCCCTTAGGTGATATTATTGTCACACGAGTGACAAACATTTAAGAAAATATTACGCCAAGTACTCGGAGTGAGCCCTTTACCCTTCCAAAAATACTTATTCTATTGCCATGGTTATGGTTTGACGTTCACGTACCTCACGTAGATACGTTATGGAATAACGTATCTACATTTCTCATGTTTGCTGGAGAGATGTTCCCCAAAATTGAAGGCTCGTTATTGGGGCTGCTCTATTGTTAGGGCAAATACATATCTCAAAAAGCTGTTTCCAGATCCTTCTCCGGTCTCATGTACAGTATATTTCAGTTTAACAGTAGATGCACGTGATTTCATAAACAAGCGAATCCCACAGGAAACTGATAGTCAGAAATCCAAGTGCTTTCGTCTTTACTAAGACATTGTCAAGGAGCTAATGAAATACAATGGGAGAGAAAGGTCTCAGGTACACAACAAGATCAAGAATACCAGATGGTTAATTGTCAAAAGGGTAAAAATTAAAAGAGATAATCCAGGATCATTGGATATCACACGGTCACAACCTAAACAGATTTGATCCTAACCGAAATTACAAAGTATTTTTACAGTCCAAAAACATGTAAAAACTGAATATATTAATTTTGTGGGCCTATATTTATCTACAACTTTTTCCATTTTGAAAGCATCAAGTTTAAATAAACCAAGACTTAAATATAGAACATTTCTATTATTTGACTTGATGAAAAAAGATTCAATGATATTCCTTTTAACTGTGTCATTACATGGGATTAAGGCTCTTGCTTGACTCCAGTTATAGGATGGACTAAATCTCTCATATGTACGAATAATGTATTCGATAATTGCCCAGTTCTCACAGAATATTGATGCTGTTTGAGACGTTGTGAAAGAGATTACCGGTCTGTGCGTATACACTTTATCACACTTTTTACAAGGAATTTCATATATGCAGCCTGGAAGATCTTTAGGGGAATTTTTTATTACTAAACTCTTGACATTAATATTACTGAAAACAACATTTATGTTAAAAAACTTTCAAATTCTAGGAATATCTAAAAACATTTCATCATAGGGTAATTTTAGAATGTTATGCTTACAAAATTCAAGTTTGTCATTAGTTGAATAAAATGTTTTTCTAGCTCTTTTCCATGCCACATCTACAAAAGTCCTTGGGTATTTAAGTTCAATGCAATATCATAAAGTATTTTAATTTCCGCTTCAATAAACTGTGGCTACAGACACGTAAAAGCCCTTAGGAACATCCAGAAAAAAACAGAGAATTTAACATTTTGATGATGATTGGAGTAGTAATGAACAAAAGAGGCAATGTTAGTTTGATTTTTCGAAAGACTGAAAAGTGAAATTTCTATCATTTCTATGGACAGTTACATCAAGAAAATTCAAATTACAATTCCTTTCTTCCTATACAGTAAATTTTATAGAAGGGACTAAATTATTGGAGATTTTCGTGAACTGGCCAAATACAGAAAATATCATCCACATATCTAAACCAAATAACTTTTTGGGGCCAAAATTCTTGGTAAGAGTTTTGTCTAAAAAAATTCCATGTAAATATTGCTAAGGACAGGAGATAAGGGATTACCCATAGCCATGCCAAACTTTTGTAAAAAAAATTCTCCATTAAAACAAAATTTACTATCTTTGATACATAACCTTATGAGACTAATGAGGTTTGCTACACTTAAGGGAATTCATGACGTTCTAATTCATCCTCCAAATATTCAAGTAAGTCATCTACAGGCACTTTTGTAAATAAAGAGACAACATCAAAACTATCCATATTAAAATAAAAAATTCAAATTTAAACTATTCAGTTTGTTTATAAAATCAACATTGTTTTTAACATTCGTGTTAGAAAATGTTTTCCTACCAAAGGAGTAAGAATTTTTACAAGCCATTAAATAAATTATACGTAACTGACCCCACTGAACTAATGATTGGTCTGATAGGGTTTTTGATTTTATGTGTCTAGACTAAACAATACATATAAGATAGGGAGGCGCATTGTGAGGTAAAATGTTTAATTAAATGGTCCAAGCCCTTCAAAATGGATTTAATTTGTTTATTAAAATGGGAGTTCATTGTCTGTGTAGGGTCAGACTTCATTTTCGTATAAATATCAGAATCCTTTAGCAATGTCATTATTTTACTTACATAGTCACTTTTATTCATTATTACCACTGCATTAGATTTATCTGCTTTGTGTCACTTTCACTGTTTCGTATTCTTTAATTTTCTTAAAAACCTAGAGAAATCTCACGGGTACATTAGGGGGAGAAGGTTTACTCAAAGCACCATACACAATACCTTTATAAATATTGATATCATCAGGGATAGGTTTTGATTAATTTTTCCAAATAACAAAAGGATTTTGAAATGTCGACACATGTACCCATGAGATTTCTCCAGGCTTTAAGAAAATTAAAGAAGACGAAACAGTGGTGACGAAAGTAGATAAATCTAATGCAGTGGTAATAATGAATAAAAGTGACTATGTAAGTAAAATAATGACATTGCTAAATGATACTAATACTTATACGAAATTTCTGTTTTTTCTGGATTTTCCTAAGGCTTTACGTGTTTGTAGCCCGCAGTTTATTGACGCTGAATTTAAAAACTATTTATGAATATTGCATTGAACTTAAATACCCAAGGACTTTTGTAGATGTGGCATGGAAAAGAGCTAGAAAAACATTTTATTCAACTAATGACAAACTTGAATTTAGTAAGCATAACATTCTAAAATTACCCTATCATGAAAGGTTTTAGATATTCCTAGAATTTGAAAGTTTTTAACATAAATGTTGTTTTCAGTAATATTAATGTTAAGAGTTTAGTAATCAAAAATTCCCCTAAAGATCTTCCAGGCTGCATATATGAAATTCCTTGCAAAAAGTGATAAAATCTATAACGGACAGACCGGTAAATCTGTTTCACATCGTCTCAAACAGCATCAATATTCCGTGAGAACTGGGCAAATATCGAATGCATTATTCGAACATATGAGAGATTTAGTCCATCCTATAACTGGAGTCAAGCAAGAGCCTTAGTCCCATGTAATGACACAGTTAAAAGGAATATCATTGAATCTTGTTTTATCAAGTCAAATAATAGAAATGTTCTATATTTAAGTCTTGGTTTATTTAAACTTGATGCTTTCATAATGGAAAAAGTTGTAGATAAATATAGGCCACAAAATTAATATATTCAGTTTTAACATGTTTTGGACAGTAAAAATACTATGTAATTTCGGTTAGGGTCAAATCTGTTTAGGTTTGTGACCGTGTGATATCCAATGATCCTGGATTATCTCTTTTAATTTTTACCCTTTTGACAATTAACCATCTGGTATTCTTGATCTTGTTGTGTACCTGAGACCTTTCTCTCTAATTGTATTTCATTGCTCCTTGACAATGTCCTTAGTAAAGACGAAAGCGCTTGGATTTCTGACTATCATTTTCCTGTGGGATTCGTATTTATATATATATATATATCTTTATATATATATATATATATATATATATATATATATTTATATATATATGAATAACTTGATCACGAAGTATATATAACGTGATGCTATGTATAAATAAAGGTTTTTTTGCCATGAAGGGGAAAAAAATGAAAAAAGCGAGATAGCCAAGTACTTTCGGTCCTGTTCGGACCCTTTACTGAAGCAAACTGATTTTACAAAGAACATCATAGTCGAAAGAAGGCTAATATACAAACTGACACTACCAGATTAGCCATAAGGGCGATTTTCACTCCACAGAAAGGAGGAGTCGCCTTTATTTATATATAATATATATATATATATATATATATATATATATATAGATATATATATATATATATATATATATATATATATATACATACTATATATATATATACATATATATATATATATATATATATATATATTATATATATATATATATATATATAGATATATATATATATATAGATATATATATATATATATATATATATATATATATATATATATATATATACTATATATATATATATATATATATATATACATATAATTAAAAAGCAAGATAACGAAAAACCTAATTTATTTAACATTCCTTAGATCCTTACTTATTCAGATCACCCCTGCAGGTATTCCACGTCAAAAAAAAAAAAAAAAAAAAAAAAAACAAAAAAAAAAAAAAAAAAAAAACGGGGAAAGAAAAATCCTAAAAATAACCTGCATCCTCATCCAGTCTCTCGTTTTAACTGGATGCCTGCTTCGGGTCAACGATGGTCCAAAGGGAATAATTCATCAAACACATTTCGGACTGAATATTGACACGCAAAAACATTCGAGGACTACTTCGTCAGTTTTTGATCTCGATATGAAGTTATTCACCTATATAATTAGTGGCTCTTAAAGATGATCTGCCGATCTCTCTCTCTCTCTCTCTCTCTCTCTCTCTCTCTCTCTCTCTCTCTCATTTACAATGTAAGAGTTTTATCTCGTTTACAATGTAGGAGTTTATATTGTAAGCTTTTTACCATGTAATAAATATGCTTACCTTGTAAGTTGCTTTTCAATTGGCATTGCATATTCCGAATAAAAGGCATGATATGGTATGTATATATATTCATATATATACTGTATATAATACATGGATATGCTTATAAATCCCTGTAGATGCCCGTAACTTTCTTAAATAAGCGAATAACACAGGAAAATGATAGGCAGAAAACCGAGCGCTTTCGTCTATAATAAGACATTGTCGTTCCTTGACAATGTCTTAGTAAGACGAGAGCTAATACACACACACACACACACACACACACACACACATATATATATATATATATATATATATATATATATATATATATATATATATATATATATATATATAGATGTATGTATGTATATATCAACACAACAAAGGCAGCGTCATTAAATCTGACATAAAAAAAATATATGCAATTCTACATTTAATGAAGTTTTCAATAGTTTCATATATAAAAAAAAAACCAGCCCATGTTGTTTGGAAGTGCAAGGAATATTGGTTCCTCACAAAATAACGAACATGACGAAAACTGGGAATTCTGGACTCTGAAGTCTATTGCGCGTATAGAATGTAACTCAATCTTCATCAAGGTTCCTAGAATTGAATGTTGTCTCTCTCTCTCTCTCTCTCTCTCTCTCTCTCTCACACACACACACACACACACACGCACACACACAGACACATACAGTGAACAAGATGGATTCAGCTATCTACATTCTGTTACTTACATTAGTAAGATTATACACACACACACACACACACACACACACCACATATATATAGTATATAGTATATATATATATATATATATAATATATATATATATATATATATATATATATATATATATATATATAACTATAGTATAACTATATATATATATATATATATATATATATATATATATATATATATCTATAGATATACTATAGATATAGTACATATATATATATATATATATATATATATATATATATATATATATATAATAGATATATATATATACACTATATATAATATATATATATATATATATATATAGATATATATTATATATATATATATCTATATAGATTATATATATATGCCATACACACACATATATATATATATATATATATATATATATACTATATATATATATATATATATATATCATATATATATATATGTGTGTGTGTGTGTGTGTGTGTGTGTGTGTGTGTGTGTGTGTGTGTGTATTTATATTTATATATATTATTTAATAACGATTTTTTTTCTTCTGCTCCTCGGTACAGTTCGAAAAAATAATCATCATAAAACGAACCCTATTGCTAATCTTTTCAATGTCTGAACATCCTGCCGGAAGAAATCTGAACCAAGTATCCTAAAAGCATTCACGCCAACATAAAGTCAAGTTTGTCTGAGAAAAAAAAAGTAATTATATCTGAAACCACTTGAAAATAATTTTTTTTTTTCCCGTGACGCAGAGTAAAGAAAGAAGTAAATAGCATCATACATTTGAAATCAATTACATATATTCTGCCTTTTATTTGTGTAGAAGCTACTGTTCTATTAAGTATATGTCTTACTCAATATATTCAGAATTATTAGTTGTAAATTAATGTTAATTATTATAAAGTATTCATATTTATGTGGATTACTTAAATAAACAATATTGACTAAAGCAATCGATACGATGCAAAACATTGCATAGGATAATTAGTTTCCATTTGGTATTTTTCTTAAAGCTTTCGTTTATAACAATATGACTGAAATATTCACTCGCATATCATCTCTTATTTGAAAAGACTTTTGCATTTCATTCACTTGGGTAATTCTATAAAAAATATATAGACATGCAAAATGAAAAATTCTTATGAAAAATTCAAAAAGTCTTGTACTTTTGCAATTTATTCATTCTCGTGAATAACTCTATCAAAAATACATAAACATACAAAATGAAAAGAACTAAAAACTTTAACTCTTAACTCAAATGTGTGATATAACATCAACGGTCCCTTGCCTCCTGGTCAGATTATTGCACAGGCAAACAGAGACGAGAAGAAAAATGATTCTCATTTGGTATAAGCGATGACATCAGTCAGCAGTTTCCCAGGCGCATTTGCTATCTCAAATATACTAAAGACTTTTTACAATTAATTAGTTCAAAGCGAAAGGAATAAATTGCCTTCCGGGTGGCTGAGGGAGCGTTGTTGGTCGTTTCATTTCCAAGTTTCTTTAATTATGATATTTTAATTTTTTTTCCTTGAACTTTGCCTGCTTTATATCTATAATTTGTTCCATTCTCATCGTGAAATTCCATTTCAACTTAGGCATTATTATTATTATTATTATCATTATTATTATTATTATTTTTTTCTCTCTATCACAATCCTCCAATTCGACTGGGTGGTATTTATAGTGTGGGGTTCCGGGTTGCATCCTGCCTCCTTAGGAGTCCATCACTTTTCTTACTATGTGCGCCGTTTCTAGGATCACACTCTTCTGCATGAGTCCTGGAGCTACTTCAGCCTCTAGTTTTTCTAGATTCCTTTTCATGGATCTTGGGATCGTGCCTAGTGCTCCTATGATTATGGGTACGATTTCCACTGGCATATCCCATATCCTTCTTATTTCTATTTTCAGTTCTTGATACTTATCCATTTTTTCCTTCTCTTTCTCTTCAACTCTGGTGTCCCATGGTATTGCGACATCAATGAGTGATACTTCCTTCTTGACTTTGTCAATCAACGTCACGTCTGATCTGTTTGCACGTATCACCCTATCCGTTCTGATACCATAGTCCCAGAGGATCTTTGCCTGATCGTTTTCTATCACTACCTCAGGTTGGTGCTCGTTCCACTTATTACTGCAAGGTAGCTGATGTTTCTTGCACAGGCTCCAGTGGAGGGCTTTTGCCACTGAATCATGCCTCTTTTTGTACTGGTTCTGTGCAAGTGCCGGGCATTCGCTTGCTATGTGGTTTATGGTTTCATTTTTCGTATTGCACTTCCTACATATGGGAGAGATGTTATATCCGTCTATTCTTCTTTGAACATATCTGGGTCTTAGGGCCTGATCTTGTGCCGCTATTATCATTCCTTCAGTTTCCTTCTTTAGCTCTCCCCTCTGTAGCCATTGCCATGTGTCATCGCTGGCTAGTTCTTTAGTCCGTCTCATGTATTGTCCGTGCATTGGCTTGTTGTGCCAGTCCTCTGTTCTGTCTGTCATTTCCTCTGTCTCGTTGTTTTCTGGGTCTTCGTCTACTTTTATTAGTCCCTCTTCCCATGCACTCTTTAGCCACTCGTCTTCACTGGTTTTCAGATATTGCCCAGTGCTCTGTTCTCGATGTTGACGCAGTCTTCTATACCTTAGTAGTTCTCTCCCTCCTTCCTTTCGTGTTATGTATAGTGTGTCCGTATTTGCTCTTGGGTGTAGTGCTTTGTGTATTGTCATATGTTTCCTTGTTATTATTATTATTATTTTTTTTTCTATCACAGTCCTTCAATTCGACTGGGTGGTATTTATAGTGTGGGGTTCTGGGTTGCATCCTGCCTTCTTAGGAGTCCATCATTTTTCTTACTATGTGCGCCGTTTCTAGGATCACACTCTTCTGCATGAGTCCTGGAGCTACTTCAGCCTCTAGTTTTCCAGAATACTTTTCAGGGATCTTGGGATCGTGCCTATTGTTCTTATGATTATGGGTTCAATTTCCACTGGCATATCCCATATCCTTCTTATTTCTATTTTCAGGTCTTGATACTTATCCATTTTTTCCTTCTCTTTCTCTTCAACTCTGGTGTCCCATGGTATTGCAACATCAATGAGTGATACTTTCTTCTTGATTTTGTCAATCAACGTCACGTCTGGTCTATTTGCACGTATCACCCTATCTGTTTTGATACCATAGTCCCAGAGGATCTTTCGCCTGATCGTTTTCTATCACTCCTTCAGGTTGGTGCTCGTATCACTTATTATTGCAAGGTAGCTGATGTTTCTTGCACAGGCTACAGTGGAGGGCTTTTGCCACTGAATCATGCCTCTTTTTGTACTGGTTCTGTGCAAGTGCCGGGCATTCGCTTGCTATGTGGGCTATGTGGTTTATGGTTTCATTTTTCGTATTGCACTTCCTACATATGGGAGAGATGTTATTTCCGTCTATCGTTCTTTGAATATATCTGGTTCTTAGGGCCTGATCTTGTGCCGCTGTTATCATTCCTTCAGTTTCCTTCTTTATTATTATTAGTTATTATTATTATTATTATATTATTATTATTATTATTTATCACAGTCATCCCATTCGGCTGGGTGATTTTCTATAATGTGGGGTTCTGGGTTGCATCCTGCCTCCTTAGGAGTCCATCACTTTTCTTACTATGTGGGTTGTTTCCAGGAAGTGCATTATTATTATTATTATTATTATTATTATTATTATTATTATTATTATTATTATTATTGTATTAGTATTAAGAAGATGATCCTTAATCATATGGAAGAACACCATAGGGGCCAGTGGCTTTAAATTTAAGTGCCCAAAGAGTATGGCGTCCCTTTAAAGAAGTATTAGAAGGTAATGGGAAATATAAAAGAAAAGATCACTTATTAAAACAGGAAAAAATATCAAAGTAATATTTAAATAGATAACAATGTAACTGATTATTATTAAAATAAAAGGAGAATAATCATAAGGTTGTAATGCACTGCATCTTTATTTGAAATTTTGAAGTTCCAGTTGGAAGGAGACTGTTCCACATATAACTTATTTAATCATCATTTTGACTCTCGTTTTCAAACACATTTAATTTCAATTTCTCGTTTTCCATCTAATTTTATTGCTTTGAATTTGCAAATGTGTTTTGTTAGTGAGCATCATTTATTGCATTAGGAGCTGTAAAGTGTAGCTACACAGAAATGTATAAGTTATATAATGAACTAGATAATAATCTTTATAATAACGACGAAGACGCGACGTGAAGATATCTGTTAAGAAATAGGTAAATCATTGCTTGCTGTATCAACAGAATGCTAGCTTCTACATACATACATATATATATATATATATATGTATATAAATTATATATATATATGTATTATATATATATATATATATATATATATATATATATATATATATATATATATATATATATATATATATATATATATATATATATCTAATAAAAGGAGCCCATAAAAACACCAAAATGTAGAGAGAAAAGTACTATATTTCAGAGACTGCTGTCTCTCTCTTCAGATATATGAATGAGAAAAGTTTACAGAAAAGGTGGTATTTATACCAAGAGATCCGTCCACAAGTAAGCCAATTTAGGTCACCCCCGCTGATAATCTTCCTTTAATCTTCTTAAGCGTTGGTTGAATGAAAACTTGGTCGACGACATCTGAGATCCACGCGCCTTTTGAAATGTTATAATAAGAATAGATCCGACAAAGACGGCAAAATCGTAATAATTGGACAAAGATTTCTACCTCCCCCCGACCCCCCAAAATCAACCAGCTCCTTAGCGACACGAAAACGTAACGAAAAAACTGACGAAAATCCCCTCCAAAACGTCCCACAGAATTGTTCGACGGAAAGTAGATTAATTGGCCAAGAAAAAAAGAGTATTGAACTATTAGAGAAATTTAAAGTAATTAATCCTAAATTACCCTACTTTTATGGCTTTCCCAAAACTCACAAAGACAATCTTCCATTCAGACCCATCGTTTCATGCGCCGGAGCATCAATGACAAAATTTCTCTAAATGGTTAGCTGGCCTCCTTCTCCTTTTTTGGGCACTTTTCTCCCAGTCACATTAAACATTCGGAAGATTTTGTCACAAATTCAGAGAAGCACATATACCACTTCACAACATTAAACTTTTAAGCCTTGACGTAGACTCCGTATTCACAAAAGTACCAGTACAGGACGTTCTTCAGTTTTTAAGGGAAAATTATCCCCCTATTCAAAAAAAAAAAAAAGAAGAAAAAGAATTTCCCTTTCCATTGGCGCGTTGACAAAATAAATAAAGTTAGTTTGGAATTATGTGCATCTAATAAAGTATTTTCATTCGGGGAATCATTCTACAA
>NC_061110.1:100695874-100723374 GCF_015104395.2 Macrobrachium nipponense
AAGACATGGATTGAACTTTTGCGTCGCTGAAATTTTTCTTATCATAAAAGTAGTCCATGATCGTTTTCCAATATATTTTATGAACAGTAGTAAGGTACTTAAGTAAGGAACACAAATTGTCAAGAAACAAAGTCGTTGTTTCCACAAAAGACTGGAATCATTCCAGTCTCCCTGTCGTTGTTTCCACAAAAGACTGGAAATCATTCCAGTCCCCATGTCGTTGTTTCCACAAAAGACTGGAGTCATTACAGTCTCCCTGTCGTTGTTTCCACAAAAGACTGGAATCATTCCAGTCTCCCTGTCGTTGTTTCCACAAAAGACTGGAAATCATTCCAGTCCCCTGTCGTTGTTTTCCTTTTACAAAAAGACTGGAATCATTCCAGTTACCCTGTCGTTGTTTCCACAAAAGATATAATAGAATTTTAGTTTCTATCGCATATGAAAAATCAAGCAATTCTTGTAAGAGTAAAGAGTATTGTAAAGTTTCTCAAGCCAAAGGCATCTTAAAAAAGAACTATTTAATTTAAAATTCAATTGGTAAAGTATTTCTGGAAAAATTAGCATGGAGGTTACCACTTAGCTTTCTATTGTCATAAAATATCTTTTTAAAATTTCCAGAGTATTTTAAAATGATTATGATCATAGCATTTTTGTGCCTATCCTAAAGGAAAGAGTAAAAAAGTAAATAAAATTTCTGTCTTGTATGTTTTCTTAAACTAAGAGATCCCCCTCGACTATCCTCAGACATTCCTTCCTCTTGCACCGAATATTGAATGAATTCCCGTTTCCTAAACCTCAATAGCATTAGCCGATTCCTACACCTACACAGAGAGGGACAAAGGCATCGAACCCCCTTACACATACACACATTCACACATACACACACTGTGGTATTCAAATATATCTCCATTGCACTCTCGGGCTTCCTATATATAAAAGCCCTTTCTTACCTTGGCATCTCGACACCATTCAAGTCAATACTTTCAAGTCTTCTTCTCGTCCTCCTTCCTGAAGAACCTTTTGCTTTCTTTTTATTCCTTCCACCAATCCCTCGTCCTACTTTCCTTTCATATAACAGAACCACCTCACACCACTTTAATCAGTCTCTTCACTGACGCTACCATTTTTGCTTCGTATCTGAATAGCAAAGTCATTTTAATACTCGCGTAAAATCACTGTGACACCTTCTGGTTTTATGAGGTGACCGGGCATTTTTTTCATTGTTTTTCTTCTTGCGTCGCAAATCCGACCTCAACGTTTTTCTTTCATCTGGATTTAACAGTCTTCTGAAAAGAAGTCGGTCCTAATGTAAAGAAAATGACAAGTAGGGCTAAAATGTAAAGAACATTTACCTCCTATTAAAAAGGAAAAGTCAGTTATTTCAAATAATACAAAGAAAAAGAAGAAGAGGAATGAAAATCGTTATATTTGATTCAGTATTATATTCACTCGCCGGCCAACTTTAGCGAACGTAAGAGGAAGAAAAGGTGAAAATGACTGACTAATAATAATAATAATAATAATAATAATAATAATAGAAAAATGCGCCTTAGTCAACATACAAAAAGGCAAAGTAACGAGAACTGAAGGGATAAAGCTACCAGATGGGAGCAACATCAAACACATAGATGAGACAGGATACAAATACCTGGGAATAATGGAAGGAGGGGATATAAAACACCAAGAGATGAAGGACACGATCAGGAAAGAATATATGCAGAGACTCAAGGCGATACTCAAGTCAAAACTCAACGCCGGAAATATGATAAAAACCATAAACACATGGGCAGTGCCAGTAATCAGATACAGTGCAGGAATAGTGGAATGGACGAAGGCAGAACTCCGCAGCATAGATCAGAAAACCAGGAAACATATGACAATACACAAAGCACTACACCCAAGAGCAAATACGGACAGACTATACATAACACGAAAGGAAGGAGGGAGAGGACTACTAAGTAAGAGGACTGCGTTAACATCGAAAACAGAGCACTGGGGCAATATCTGAAAACCAGTGAAGACGAGTGGCTTAAAGAGTGCCATGGGAAGAAGGGACTAAAAAATAAAAGTAGACGAAGATCCAGAAATATACAGAGACAGGAGAATAATAATAATAATAATAATAATAATAATAATACTTTATTTCCAATATATATACATTGGGTATTATACATTATATACGAAACAACATATAGTGATTATCTGATATTTCTCTATTTCCTTATGATTACATTAAAATTTAACATTTACATGAATAGTGCTTTTATAGAAATTATTTGACTAGCAACTAAAATACATTTGGTACACTACTTGCATTAATATGACTTTAAAATAGAAAAAATAATTTAATAATAGTAAAACTCATTAAAATTCTATACTGGAGCAAATTATAGTAGACACCATAAAACATTGAAAACAGATATACATATATACATAAAACCAATCCACAAGTTTCTAACTAAAATCTTGTAGAAAACATATATTTCCTAAGATTTGCTTTAAAAGTGTCGAGATTCTCCGTTGTTTTCAATGACTCAGGTAGGGTATTCCGCATCGTTGGTCCTCGTACCGTAAAGCATCTACTTCCCAAGTCTGTGGTGGTTCTCGGTATATACAGGTCATTGTTTTGTCTCGTTCGTCTGTCCCTACCAGCTCCAAAAACTGTTATAAACTTAAAAAGCCAAATTGGTATTAAACTTCGCATAACTTTAAAAAACTCCTACACAAATGTCGAATTTAATCCTTCGTTCAACATTTAGCCATTCTAATTTATCTAAAATTGGTGATGCATGTCATTTTTTTTGCCTTACCATCAACTACTTTTGCCGCAAAGTTTTGTAGTTTTTGAACCCGTTGTAATTGTTGTTTAGTAGTAGTTCCCCAAATCTTTAAGCAATAATTTATTATGCTCAGTGCAAGCGACTGAACTACCATCGCCCTCATGTCAATATCGAATCTGTCTTTAATTCTGTTAAATATATTAAGGTTCCATTTACTTTTCTACATATTTCAGATACGTGTACATCAAAAAGCATATATTGGTCAAAATAAATACCTAGATTTTTTACGTGTACACTTCTTTCAATTTGATGGCCATTAAAGTTTAGAACGGTATCTAATGGGATCTGTGATACATATTGCCTTGTACCAATGAAAATTATTTTAGTTTTTGATTCATTTACATTTAAACCATTAGTTGAAAATATCGCAGTCCTGCTTCTAATATAGCTTCTGCCTTTGTGATGAGAGTGGGTATATCATTTATACTACCTCCAATTAAAAATTGACTGTCGTCTGCATATTGTACGAGAAGATAGTCTTCTAAAAATTTTTGCCATATTTTTGAAGAGTCCTGAATAAAACTGCCATATCATTGATATGAATAAGAAAGAGCACGGGGCCTAAAATAGAGCCCTGGGGGACTCCAAAATGTACTTGTTTACGAGAAGAGATGGTATTATCTAGTCTGACTATTTGAAAACGATTTTGTAAGTAGTTACTAAACCAAAAAGAATCTATTTTCATTTTCCTACACTTATTTAACAAAATTTCGTGGCTAACGCTATCAAATGCCTTTGAAAGATCTAACAATATGAGTAAGTTTATCTTTTGATTGTCAATATTTTTATAAATCCTTTCCGATAGCTTAAAGTAATGCCATTTCCAGTAGGACAGGTGAGGCCTAAATCCATATTGTGTAGAGGACAATAATTTATTTTGTTCAAGATATTCAAGTAATTGATTTGTTACTATTTTCTCTAATATTTTTTGACAAAATGGGAAGAAGAGATATAGGTCGGTAGTTTTCAACGTTTTCTGGGTCGCCACTCTTGTAAAATGGTACAACATGAGGCAGCTTCCATCCATCTGGGTAAATACCAGTTACTATTGAGGTATTGACTATTATTGTTAAATAAAAGGCTATTACAGGTAACGCATCTCGAATGAAACGAGGGCTATTCCATCTGATCCTACTGAATTTGTTTCATTTAAAATTTCTTCAACTGTGGAGAATAACTGTATTAACATCAACTGGCTGAGGTCTAAAAAAGCTAATCACATCTTCAGTTGATTCGTTATTTACGGGTATCTGGTCTCTATGATTATCATGAATATTCTCTTGTGATTTCTCATAAGCCGTCTTTCCAACTTTCGAAAAATATTCATTAAATTCCTCAGCCTTTTCTATTTTATTGTCACAATTTAATATATGGGTATTGACATTCGGGTTTGGAATCATTTCATGAACAATATTCCATTTATTACGTATATTTCCTTGACAATTACTGAATTTGTCTTTAAAGTGTTTCGTTTTATTTGTCTTAACTAGTACCTGGGTACGTTTCTTTTCGTCTTTATACTGACGTCGTAATGTTTCGTTCATTCTATCCAACTTGTACCTATTTTGAAGGGCATCTCTAACTCGCATCGCTTCTTTAACATCGCTACTTATCCAGGGAGCTGGGGGTCGGGTAATTTCTCTAGTTACATATGGGGCACATTCATTTAGACCATCAATGAAAGTTCTGCTAAAAGTATCCACTTGGGTATTTACACAGTCTGTTTCCATTATGAGGTTAAAGACTGGATTCCTATTCAGCAAGTTGTCACGAAAATTATTTAGATCATAATTTACCAGATTACGGTATGTTTTTACTATTGGGGGTCTTTTTGGCTTGGAAATGTTTATTCTAAGTGTAGTCATCTCATGGTCGGCAATTGAACTAGAAATCACACCGGCATCTGAAACCATTTGTAGTTTGTTTGTAATTACAACGTCTAGTAATGTAGCAGAAGTGTCTGTTATCCTTGTCGGTTCCTTATTAATTGGTTAAGGTTTAACTGATACAAATTTTATTCAATCTATTATTGGAATAAAAAGGTCGTCATTTAAATCCCCAAGAATAAAAACAGGCTTCCTACGTAAACATATTTCTCTAAAGGTATCCTTAATATACTCAAATGAAGAGGCAAGTGCTTTCGGATGTCGATATACACACCCCACAATAAATGACGGTAGCTTTTTTGTTGTACAGCAATCCATATATCTTCTACTCCTTCTACTTTATCATTACTATTTTTAATTTTGGTTACTTTTAAATCATTTCGTACATAAATGCAGGATCCCCCACCTCTTCCAAGATCACAACGATAAATAGTAAAGTCAGATATGTGAACAAATTTGTCCTGTAAAGTAGGCTCCAACAGGTTTCACTTACACATAAAATGTCAATATTTCTTTCTTGTATTAATAATTCCACTTCGTCGATGTGTGATAACAGAGACTGAGCGTTTATATGCTCGATAGTTAAGAGATTCCATGGAGCCATTTCTGTGTTCGTAGTATCCACGGAGATTTTTTGCGGCGCTGTCTTCTTGGCCGTTATCCTATAGAGCTTGGCGGCGACAAAGACGCTGCTTGTGACCAAATCCGTGGCAGAGGTTACATCGGATTCTGTGGTCGTAGCGACAAGACGATTGATGGTGATTAAATTCGCCACAATTATAGCATCCGGGACGTATGTTGCCTTGATTTTGGTTAGGTCTGTCTCTTTCCATATTATCATATCTTCGATTTCTTCGGTAGTTATTATGGTACTGTTGTCTTCCAGATGGATTTTGTCTTCCAGATGGATTTTGTCTTCCAGATGGATTTGTCTTCCATCAAAGTGATATGCATGTACTGACTTCCAAGCATTATCTAAAGGCTGATAAGTTTTTCTAGTTCTTTGATGATTTTCCGGATTTTAAGCAGCCATTCACTTGATCTTTTAGTATTTTTCCAGTCGTTACATAAATTGAATTGATTACACTGTCGATGTATAGTTTCGAGTAGTCGAATAGCGCCATATCTATTTAGGAAGACTCCCGAGTTCTCGTTTCCTTGGTGATAACATAGCTCGTCCACTTCTCCTGTTCCCAATTTAAAAGAGAGTTCGCATTTTATGACTGATACGCCATTATTGGAACTCCACTCAAGAGCTCATTATTATGATAGTTTATGGTGTCTTCTAATTCATTTGCTCGTAGGGTGGGCAAGATCTGACATATTTTTATCTCCATATTTTCATTGATACGTTTTAATTCTGTTATGAGAGTCCCTATATTATCCAATATATTGATGAAGTTTCACTTTCTAATATATCATGGATGCCACATACTAGGATGCATCTCGATGGTGTCCAGTCTAATTTTTCTGTTACCCAGCTTGTAATGAGATCAATGTTAGCTCCATAGACTGTTCTTATGAAGGTATTTTCTCCTAAATCCGTCTTACGTATTTCTCGTAGATTCATGTCACCCAGAAGAAGCGTTCCATTTTTTATGTTTCGTTCTGACAAATTATTTTCCAGGGTAGTTTGTCTGTTTGTTCCAATATAATCTTCCACAGAGGTTAGGCGGTCACTCAATCTATTTATTGTTACATTTGCTTGCTTTAGCATCTCGTTCAGTTCCTTTATTTCGGAGGTCTTTTGATTCAGATTTTCTTTAACTTGGTGTAATTCTTCCCTTAATTTCCGTAAATCTTCGTTATTCGTCGTCAATGTTTGTGAAACTGATGTTTGTAGCTCCTCTGGTGTTCGATCATTCTCTTTATGGTAATTCAAAATTAGAGTAATTAACCTGTCTTTAGAAACCCAAATATTATTAATGCCCAGCTTTTTGCAATGTTTCTGCAGATCGGGCTTTGTAAAGTTATTGTTCAAGAAATCCCCGTAGGTTTTGTTTTCAAGGCTAGAGTCTGAAGGGTAGGAGTTTCACTGGCCATCGTTTTTCTTCTTTTTTCAAATCTGTTTTGTGCAGTGGTAGTGACGTCACAGACGCTTAGTGCGCATGCGCAACTTTGGAGAAATTTGAACGGGAGACCTGTAGGAAATTTTCCCAACTTTTAAAGCCTACAAAAACTAAGAAAGACAGAAAGAACAGAGGACTGCACAACAAACCAATGCACGGACAATACAAGAGACAGACTAAAGAACTAGCCAGCAATGACACCTGGCAATGGCTACAGAGGGGAGAGCTAAAGAAGGAAACTGAAGGAATGATAACAGCGGCACAAGATCAGGCCCTAAGAACCAGATATGTTCAAAGTACGATAGACGGAAATAACATCTCTCCCATATGTAGGAAGTGCAATACGAAAAATGAAACCATAAACCACATAGCAAGTGAATGCCCGGCACTTGCACAGAACCAGTACAAAAAGAGGCATGATTCAGTGGCAAAAGCCCTCCACTGGAGCCTGTGCAAGAAACATCAGCTACCTTGCAGTGATAAGTGGTACGAGCACCAACCTGAGGGAGTGATAGAAACGATCAGGCAAAGATCCTCTGGGACTATGGTATCAGAACGGATAGGGTGATACGTGCAAACAGACCAGACGTGACGTTGATTGACAAAGTCAAGAACAAAGTATCACTCATTGATGTCGCAATACCATGGGACACCAGAGTTGAAGAGAAAGAGAGGGAAAAAATGGATAAGTATCAAGATCTGAAAATATGAAATAAGAAGGATATGGGATATGCCAGTGGAAATCGTACCCATAATCATAGGAGCACTAGGCACGATCCCAAGATCCCTGAAAAGGAATCTAGAAAAACTAGAGGCTGAAATAGCTCCAGGACTCATGCAGAAGAGTGTGATCCTAGAAACGGCACACATAGTAAGAAGAGTGATGGACTCCTAAGGAGGCAGGATGCAACCCGGAACCCCACACTATAAATACCACCCAGTCGAATGCAGGACTGTGATAGAGCAAAAAAAAAAAAAAAAAAATAACAATAATAATAATAAAAATAATAACAATAATAATAATAATATTAAGAATAACATCAAACACATAGATGAGACGGGATACAAATACCTGGGAATAATGGAAGGAGGGGATATAAACCACCAAGAGATGAAGGACACGATCAGGGAAGAATATATGCAGACTCATGGCGGTAATCAAGTCAAAACTCAACGCCGGAAATATGATAAAAGCCATAAACACATGGGCAGTGCCAGTAATCAGATACAGCGCAGGAATAGTGGAATGGAAGAAGGCAGATCTTCGCAGCATAGACCAGAAAACGAGGAAACATAATGACAATACACAAAGCACCACACCCAAGAGCAAATACGGACACACTATACATAACACGAAAGGAAGGAGGGAGGGGACTAAGCATAGAGGACTGCGTCAACATCGAGAACAGAGCAATATATGAAAACCAGTGAAGACGAGTGGCTCAAGAGTGCATGGGAAGAAAGGACTGATAAAAGTAGACGAAGACCCAGAAATATATAGAGACAGGAGAATGACAAGCAGAACTGAGGAATGGCACAACAAACCAATGCACGGACAATACATGAGACAGACTAAAGAACTAGCCAGCGATGGCACGTGGCAATGGCTACTGAGGGGAGAGCTTAAAAAGGAAACTGAAGGAATGATAACAGCAGCACAAGATCAGGCCTTAACAACCAGATATATTCAAAGAACTTCTTCCTAGCTTAAACCCATTTTTATATGGGGTCGCCATTGCGAATGAGTCATCTCCATCGATTTCTGTCCTGTGCCTCGTTCTCATTTATACCTTTCAATTCCATATCTTCCCCTACACAATCACGTCATCTCTTTCTTGGTCTTCCCTTCTTCCTTCTACCCTGCACTTCCATTTCCATCGTATGTCTTCCAACATGACGTTCCTCCCTTCGTAACAGGTGTCCATATCATCGAAGCCTTCCTTCCTGTATTTTCTTCGATATTTCAGCTACCTTTATCGATCCTCTTATATACTCATTTCTAATCCTATCTTCCCTTGTTACTCCCGACATCCATCTCAACATTCTCATTTCTGCTACATCCATCTTCTTCTCCTCTGTTTTCCTCATACTTGCTGTTTCTGTTCCATATAACATTGCTGGTCTGACCACCGTCCTATGGAACTTTCCTTTCAATTTCAGAGGGACCTTCTTGTCACAGAGGACCCCTGATGCAGACCTCCAGTTATTCCATCCTGCCTGAATTCGGTGTCTCACCTCTTGGTCCATGCTTCCACTATCCTCTAATACGGACCCTAAGTACTTGAACTTCTGTACTTTCTTTATTTCCTCCCCACCCAATCTTATGCTACTTCCACCTCTCCAACCTTCCCTCCAACTCCTCCTTCCCCTCTGAACACAACACAATGTCATCCGCGTATACTATGCACCATGGCACTGCTTCTCTAACATCCCTGGTCATTACATCCATCACAATGTTGAAGATGAATGGGATAAGTGCTGACCCCTGGTGTAATCCAACTCCTATCTCAAATCCATCCGTCTCTCCAACACTACTCCTCACTCTAGTATACACATTCCTGTACATCTCCTGAATAATTCTGACATACTTTTCCGGCACCATCTTCTCCCTCAAACATCTCCATATTTCTTGCCTTGGCACTCTGTCATAAGCCTTTTCAAGGTCTATGAATACCAGATGCAGGTCTCGTTGTTTTTCTCTGAATTTCTCCATTAGCTACCTTATGCAAAATATTCCATCCGTTGTGCCGCTTCCCTTCATAAATCCTAACTGTTCCTTCCCTATTCTAACTTCCTCTCTCAGCCTGCTATCTATTATTCTTTCCAAAATCTTCAACGTGTGAGACATTAGTTTTATACCTCTGTAATTACTGCATTCCTGGACATCACCTTTACCTTTAAATATAGGTATCAATATGCTTTCCCGCCATTCTTCTGGTATCTTTTCCTGTTCGAATATTTTTACCATCAGATCATACAAGATGTCTACCCCTTCCTCTCCTAAGGCTTTCCAAACTTCGACTGGGATTAAGCCAGGTCCTGTTGCCTTCCTATTCCTCATTCTTTTTAAGGCTCGTATCACTTCATCCCTAGATATCCCCAATACCATCCCATGTTTACTTGTCCATCCTCTCTTACAAGTCTTTCATTTTCTTCATTTAGCAGTTGTTCGAAGTACTTTTTCCATCTTTTCAGGATGTCTTCTTCCTTTTTTATGACCGTACCATTCCTATCTTTCATTTGCTTAATATGGATGATGTCCTTTGTTCTTTTATTTCTTACTTTTGACAGTTTGAGCATCTTACTCAACCCTTCCTTGGTTTCCAGTTCATTATAAACCTCTTCATATGCCCTTGCCTTAGCTTGAGCTACCACCCTTTTTACTTCTTTGTTTCTTTCTCTTAATCTTTCTCTGTCCTCCTTCAGCTGTGACTCTTCAAATCTCTTCTTTGCCTCCCTTTTACCCTTCACCACTTCCCCCACCTCTTCTACCCACCACCAGCTCTCCTTTTCCTCCCATACTATTCCAGATGTTCCCCCTAGTATCTCCTTTCCATGTCTTCTAATCACTGATGCATTATGCCTCCACCATTCTCCCACATCTTCAATTCCCAGATCAACCTCTCCCAGCACTCTTCTCCTGAACTCTCTCTTCTTATTATTATCCCTCCCTAACAATTTATACCACTTGATTTTCTTTACCCCATTCGTTTTCGTTTTCTTTTCTCTTTTCATCTTTAAATCCATACAAAGGAGCCTATGTTGGGGGGCCACGTGGTTACCTGGGATAACTTTACAATTCCTAACTTCCACCAGCCTTGATCTATTGTAAAGGAGGTAATCTATTTGTGTGCATCTACCGCCACTCCTGAAGAATGTGTTCACTATTGCCATATCAAAGGACACGGCAAAGTCTACTATACCCTCTCCTTCTGGGTTTCTCTCCCCAATCCCATGTCCTCCATGCACACGTTCAATTACATCCTTTTCATTTCCGACATGTCCATTAAAGTCTGCCCCCACTACAGTCCTCTCCTGCTCTTCCAGTTCTTGCGTTACCTCACTCATTTCGTTCCAAAAACGGCTCTTTTCTTCCTCTGTGCAGCCCACTTGTGGAACATAAGCGCTAATGATGTTCATTGTTTCCCCTCCATAACATATCTTCACTCTCATAATGCGGTCATTCTTTCTACTCACTTCCGTCACTGCATTCTTCATTTCCCCCGACAACACTACACCAACGCCATTCCTACCCTGCTCATTTGTTCCACTATAGATTAACTTGTAGCCATCCCCCAGCTCTTTAGCTTTATTACCCTTCCATCGAGTTTCCTGCACACACAAAATATCCACTCTCTTTATCCTCATTAACTCCACCAACTCTCTTCCTCTTCCTGTCATAGACCCAATATTGAGCTGGCCTTTTCTGATCCCATTTAGAGCTCGCTTCTTTAGCTGCACCCGCTCATGATGCAGTAGCCCTCACCTTGTCACAGAGTTAGGGCGATGTGTCTGTGCGTCGTTTACGAAGTACGCCCTAGCCCTATTCTCATCAATATCAAGACTCATTTCATTGTTTTTGGCGTGGGTTTTTACAGTCGGATGCCCTTCCTGACACCAACCCTCCCTATTTATCCGGGCTTTGGACCGGCACCCAATGAGGCTGGCTTGCCCCCACAGGAGGCTAGATTATATATTCAAAGAACGATAGATGGAAATAACATCTCTCCCATATGTAGGAAGTGCAATACGAAAAATGAAACCATAAACCACATAGCAAGCGAATGTCCGGCAATTGCACAGAACCAGTGCAAAAAGAGACATGATTCAGTAGCAAAAGCCCTCCACTTGAGCCTGTGCAAGAAACACCAGCTACCTTGCAGTAATAAGTGGTACGAGCACCAACCTGAAGGAGTGATAGAAAACGATCAGGCAAAGATCCTCTGGGACTATGGTATCAGAACAGAAAGGGTGATACGTGCAAATAGACCAGACGTATCACTCATTGATGTCGCTATACCATGGGACACCAGAGTTGAAGAGAAAGAGAGGGAAAAAATGGATAAGTATCAAGACCTGAAAATAGAAATAAGAAGGATATGGGATATGCCAGTGGAAATTGTACCCATAATCATAGGAACACTAGGCACGATCCCAAGATCCCTGAAAAGGAATCTGGAAAAACCAGAAGCTGAAGTAGCTCCAGGACTCATGCAGAAGAGTGTGATCCTAGAAACGGCACACATAGTAATAAAAGTGATGGACTCCTAAGGAGGCAGGATGCAACCCGGAACCCCACACTATAAATACCACCCAGTCGAATTGGAGGACTTTGATAAACAAAATAATAATAATAATAATAATAATAATAATAATAATAATAATAATAATAATAATAATAATAATAGTTATCAAATGTGCAAGTTGTCAAAAATATCCACGTGTTCCCTTATCAAAATGTACGTTATTTTTTTTCCATAAGCTGTCATTCGATCAACACTATTCGAAATGAGCCTTGTTTTACGTATATCAGCATTTCGATGATTAGGTCAGAATTTCAATTTACTCGGGAAAAAAATATATGTATGCATATATATATATATATATATATATATATATATATATATATATATATGTATGTGTGTGCGTGTGTATCATATTAATATATATATATATATGTATATATATATATATATATATATATATATATATATATATATATATATATACACAAAACACATTCCCGGGCCATCAGCGATGTGATGCAAATTCATTCTAATTGAGGGCGGAACAGTTTTTTCCCGAACCGTCCCTGAATTGAAAATGAAAATGTCGCAGCTCAACAATCACACGAGGAGGAGGAGGAGGAGGAGGAGGAGGTCATTTTTCCCTCCAGTTTTAGAGGCCAGTTTAATTTGAAACGTTTTATAATAATAACAGCTTTCGGGGGCGCGAGAGAGAGAGAGAATATGGCGGCCGCCAAAATTCGCGAGAGCTTTCAAACGACATCATCCCGGACGGGCGAGAGAAATACCAGGCGCTGATTGGCTGACGGGATTTGCTGCTGAAAACGGAGAACTTTCATTTACATTAAAACAAAATCTCATTTTACAAGGTTTCCTACTGCATTATTTTCCCCTTCACTGTACTACGTATCCTTTTCTATGTTTCTTCACAAAAACACAAATGCACATATAAAAGTTTATAGTAGCGAGACACTTTCGACGGGAGGGTAGGGAGACATGATACATCCACCCTCTCCCCACAAACCTGTTTGTCCGCCCCGGGTTGGCCAGGGTTGGTTGGGGATTACGAGGTTAGAGGAGACATGACGGGGCAGTGCTAGGTTCCACCACAGCGTAGCGCTTGCCACCAAACTCGTAGCTATTAAAGATCGTTACCCTGACTATCATATCAATCATTGTGGTTCCGCATAGCAAAATTGAAACTCGAGAATTTTTTCCATGGCTCGAAATTACATAAACCTTCCATTAATTATCTTAAGGATAAGACGGTCTTCGAAAAATCTTACAAGAGCTGAACTCTTTTTTCGCTGATCTGTCACTTTCAGTAGAATGTAAAAAAGACCTCACCATCAAGTTGCAAAGACTCAGTTTCCACGTTAATTACAACCAAACGTCGACAACGCATTTCTGAACTCACTAGAATTCTCCCAAAAGTTCTGATAGTTAATCCATAATCTATCCCAACGGATGAGCGAATTTATACAAACAAATATCTAATTTGATTCTTTAAGAATTATGACCTAGAGTTACATTACTTGATTTTGTTTTCCCTACATCCTAAGCTATCGTTATTTACGCAATACACATTATTTGCAATCTCTGAAGCTATACTGATAGAATGAATGAAGGCCTAGCAAAATAAAAGAGTCAAGTATCACGAATAAATAATTTAAAGCGTGTGCAAGAAAAGGCCCATCAATCAAAACACTTACAACTAGATTAGACAAAAAAGAAACATTCCAGATGAAAGAAGCAGAAGGAAATAGAAAAAAAAAATACATAAACCCGAGAAGAAGAAAGCAATAATTAACAGATGAAAGAAAGCCGAAAATGAAGCGACTAATCTTCCCCCTGAGTCACCTGGAAGGCAATTTATTCCGTTTCCTTTGATCCGCTTTAATTATAAAATGAAAAAAGAAAAAAAAAAGTCTTTAGTATATTTGAGGCTGAGCAAATAAGCCCTGAGTCTGGAAGATGATTGGATAATGATGTTCTCCCTTACACTAAATGAAAATCATCTCTGCTCCTACCTATTTGCCCATGCAATAATTTGGAGTGGGAGGCCCCACCCCCCACCCCCGGGGGGGGGGGGGGGGGGGCGGCGGTGGGGAGGGGGCACGTCGATATTATGCTATACACGAAGAAATGAGTTCTTGACCTTTGTTAATTTTTTTTGTTTTTTCATTTTATTATTTGTTTTGGAGTCTATTTCTTATGGCGGACGTTTCAAATATGAAAATTTCTGTACACTTATTTTTTTTTTATTAAAAATAAGCATCTAAGCGTGGATGCATAAATAAGAAAAAAAACTGTAAAACTATATTTTCTCGAATACTTTTGGCAACAATGGAATGTTACTTTCAAGTTGCGTGATTTTCGTATCATTGAGCGATTGCTCAAAAACAATTTTGAGCTTAAGAGGAACTGCTATTGGCTTAATCTAAACGACAGTAGCAGCAATAATAATAATAATAATAATAATAAGATAATAATAATAATAATAATAATAATAATAATAATAATAACTACCTGTAGCTCCAATCTCAGGCTGTTGATTACTGTCGTTGTGGTGATCAGTTGCTGGATGACGACCTCCAAGTACCTGACCGTCTTCCCCTTCAATTGGTTTGAATACCTGGTTGCCGGACGAAGCTCCTCTGTTGCCAGAGGTTCCATTTACGTCGTTGTCGTTTATTCCTTCATTTTTTTCCATAATTGCTGAGTTTTGCTATTTAACCCATAGCTTGGACCCTACCCCATCAGGGATAGGTATCATTTACAGCTGTGTAGACTGAGGAAATTATGGTAAAGATCCTTTCCAAAGGAATCAACGCCGAGTGGAAATCGTACCCATAATCATAGGAGCACTAGGCACAATCCCAAGATCCCTGAAAACGAATCTAGAAAAACTAGAGGCTGAAGTAGCTCCAGGACTCATGCAGAAGAGTGTGATCCTAGAAACGGCACACATAGTAAGAGAAGTGATGGACTCCTAAGGAGGCAGGATGCAACCCGGAACCCCACACTATAAATACCACCCAGTCGAATTGCAGGACTGTGATAGAGCAATATATATATATATATATATATATATATATATATATATATATATATTATATATATATATATATATGTATATATATATAATAATAATAATAATAATAATAATAATAATAATAATAATAATAATAATAATAATATAATAATACTCATATGCAATATGCACTATACGTACATAACATATCAAACTCTGAAAATGACTAATAGGAAATGAAAAAGAATAGGCTTTGGTTTAAGGAAATGAAAAAGGATATACATTGTTTTTAGGAAATTAAGAAACATAGACTTTGGTTAAACTGCTGTGATTAAATCTTATTGTTACGTCATCACCAATCTATGTGCGTCCACATTACTAAATTTCTCAGGCATAATAAATCCTACTGGCGATTGTCAATTGTGAAAATAGTCCTTTAACGGAAGGATACTTTTGATATATAACGTTAACCAGTTCAAAATTCCACCTGAGTTCCATTATCACCGTACCAACGGTACTCATTATACTTTGCCAGTGAAGTTTCACGACGCACTCTCGTGACATATTTACTACTGAACTCCGCAGTAATAACCCCCTTCAAGCCGAAACTATTTAGAATTCGGCAGCCAGCGGGCAAATATCTATCGCGGAAGTTGGGGAACGTAAATGTTGATAAATGCGAGTTGTTATTTCAGAAGCGATCAACTCCCAGGATCGCCTCTGCTTCTAAGTGAAAGGCGGTTGTAGTGATCACTTATCGTGATGTAACCTTCGTTCTAGATAGTAATGAGCAACTTGCAGTGCAAGTTCTCTCTGAGGTACTGTTTGATATCAAAGTAGGTATTTGCGTAATGGGAAGGTATTCTGCTAAAAAAATTTTTTTTTTTTTTTTCAGTTAAAAATCTTATAGTGTTTTCCTTATAAACTGTTTTGAATTGCTCTTGCTCCCTATTATTATTATTATTTTTTTTCAATCACAGTCCTCCAATTCGACTGGGTGGTATTTATAGTGTGGGGTTCCGGGTTGCATCCTGCCTCCTTAGGAGTCCATCACTTTTCTTACTATGTGCGCCGTTTCTAGGATCACACTTTTCTGCACGAGTCCTGGAGCTACTTCTGCCTCTAGTTTTTCCAGATTGCTTTTCAGGGATCTTGGGATCGTGCCAATTATTATTATTATTATTATTATTATTATTATTATTATTATTTATTATTATTATTATTATTATTATTATTATTAGCCAATAATAATACACAGATATGAAGTCTGATAAAATCATTAAAAGAATCGGAATATAAAAATGGGAGGAAAAATAAGAATAAATAATTCCAACAGCATTGAGACGTTTTGATGAAATGTATATAAAGGAGAGAGAGAGAGAGAGAGAGAGAGAGAGAGAGAGAGAGAGATAGAGAGAGAGAGAATATCAGAGGTTTGCGTGACCTAGAGCAAGGCTAATATCGTACAGCTTTTATCATAAAGTAAGCCATAAAATAACTATCACAAGCTTCCGTTTGAACACACTACACCTGCGAGTGGGTTTTATAATGGAAAGTATTACTTAGGTCAGCATACTTTCACCTAAGAATATGATCAGTTGCAAAGTGAAAATACCTCAATTTATGGAACAAGTGAAGCAAAACCATGGTGTTTGAATTTTTCTCTTAAGGTTCTACGAGATCCAGCGAATGACCATGTCATCTGAGCACGCAAACGCAAGAACATAAACACATAAACACACACTCACACATTCACATAAACACACACCATTTTATCTTGACCCCGATTTTATTATTACGGATTTATAATATTTCATTTTGTACTCTATAATATTATACTAATTTTCAATACTATTATATTTTTTTTTAATTTCATAAAATTTCATTCACAGTCCTACTACTCCCAGGTAGCACAGTTTCAGGACTACTACCTGAGGTAAGCCTGTAACTATCAATGGATTACGTTCCAGTCTCTTACCACCTGAAGGTTATTGTAGTAATACATATAAATAATAGTTACTGAATAGCATAGCTATTGATTAATCTATATATCTATCTATCTGTCTATATATATACATATATATATATATATATATATATATATATATATATATATATATATATATATATATATATATATATATATATATATATATATATATATATATATATATATATATATATATATAATATATATATATATATATATATATATATATATATATATATATATATATATATATATATATATATATATATATATGTCTGGATTCGAGAAATATCTGGTGATTTTTTTTTTCTTTTTCAGGGGAGCCCAGCCAAGTCATATATTTCCAAATATATTTATAAACTTTTTGTTTTTTTTTTTATTTTTTACTCCGGCTATTTCTTGCTTCAATTTTTAGCCAAAAGCCAAGGCGCGTGGCTATTTAACAGCCGGCAAGCTGTCACTCACAGTGAAAAGGTTTTTGAAAGCCAACCGCCATATTTTTAATTTCAGCGGTATTTTAACAATTTCTTCCTCCCGTTTTTTTTTTTTTTTTTTGTTTTTTTTTTTTTTTTTTTTACCATGACACTCTGTATCGAGTCCGATGTAGAAAGTTTTATTTTGCTTTGAATTATTTAAAATATATTGTATATTATTTGATACAGATCCTGTAAAATTACGATCTTTACGTGTTATCAAAGACAATATGTTTATGATAAGAAATACTATTTACTTCAGATTGCTTTTTAATTTTTTTTTTTCACCAGGAAACTCCTGTACCGAGTCCGATGTAGGAAGTGTTAAGCCTTGAAATAATCAAAATAAATTGTATATTTTTATTTGATACAGGTCCAGTAATCACTACGTTCTTGAAGTGTTATCAAGAAAAAAAATAAGATTACGAAAAGAAATACTATTTATTTCAGATTGCTTAAACAAATGGGAAGTTCAAAGTTGTATGAAGCAAAGCCAATCCTTTGCGAATTACGTAACGTTATCATACCCAAGCATGCTGAGGTAATCAAGTTCAATTTGAGTTCCCGGAAGAATATCAATTCCTGACATATCGATTAAATACCATTTTCCCGGAAGGTTTTAACATAACTACATTGCAAAGGAGTCAGTATGAGTCGGTCACTTACAGACGTGTTTTTACTCTTTCACACACACATTCTTACATGCATATATATATATATATATAGATATATATATATATATATATATATATATATATATATATATATATATATATATATATTTATATATATATATATATTATTTTATTATTATTATATATATATATATATATATATACATGTATAATATATATTTATATATATATATGTATATATAATATATATATATATATATATATATATATATATATATATATATATATATATATACATATATATATATATATATATATATATATATATATATATATATTCCATATATATATATAAAAAATATATATATATATATATATATATATATATTATATATATATATATATATATATATCCATATCTATATCTATATCTATCTATATCTATATATATAATATATATATATATATATATATATATATATATATATATATATATATTATATATATATATATATATATATATATTTATTTATTTATATATATATATATTATATATATATATATATATATATATATATATATATATATATATATAAATATATATATATATATATATATATATATATATATATATATATATATATATATATATATATATATATAATATATATACTATATATATATATATATATATTTATATATATATATATATATATATATATATATATATATATATATCTATCTATATCTATCTATATCTTTTAATATATATATATATATATATATATATATATATATATATATATATATATATATATATATATATATATATATATATTATATTAGGGGGGCTGCTGCCTTGTATAATAAGGCGCCCTATGAGGTAATGTTAGACTTGCGATAATCTTACGCTAAGTCGGTTGGTATTGCACTTCCATATTCATTGGAGTGTCTTGGGGTTTGTAGATCACTTACGAAGTTGGTATTATCTTCTTTGGTTTATGACCACGATGTGTTAAACTCATGATGATTTCTTTTGAGGTGAGGTTCTTAGTAGAAAACACAATGTATAAAAGTACTTATATTCTCTGAGATTAAATGGTGAAGATCAGGTAGGATTGTACAGGTCTTCTAATGACGATGGCTTGATCGCTTGTGCCCATGATAATGGCTAACTCTGTTCGATATGATAAAGCTTAGGTAAAGAGGTACAGGTCTGCCAATGATGATGGCTAACTCTATTCTCACTACCATCTTGGTTACAAATCATAAAGGAAGCAGACAGTAGCCCGAACATACGAACATACAATCAGATGACATAGTTACTAATCACGTAGGCCGCTTGAGCTATAGGTCACGGTAGTTGTCTCAAGCAGGGAGCTTGACTAATGTTTATAAACAATTGAATGACTACAAGTGACGGCATGTTATCTTATCCTACATACTTTATCGTCTCTGGTCTGATCACATTCCTGCAAGCAATCTGGTTGACCTCTTAGTTTTAGTCTTTTATATATATGGAATAACATTCCATATTTTTATTATGTAATCACTTACATAAAAGCTCGGTCAGCTACCAAAACCAACTACTGAATATTACTCAAGCTTGACTTGCATTTGACTTATAGGAGTGTGATACAGACACTATGTGAATATATATATATATATATATATATATATATATATATATATATATATATCTATATATATATATATATATATATATATATATATATATAGAAAATACTTATAATAAGATATAAAACATAAATATGCAAATGATATTCGTAAATAATTGTGATCACGTGATATATACTGATACAGTTTTTTCACTTCATCTCTTTAAGATACATATGCTACAGAAAATACTAAGGTACTCTGATAATCGCATAGAATAAAGATTAACATGATAAAAATCATATTTTAACTGATAAAAATTTCATATATGAATTGATAAAAATTATTAATGTTTATGCTGATTGATTCGTTGATTTTTATGCTGTTATATATTTGCAGTTATTGGTAAGATAAAAGGTAACAGATTGATTATAGGCTACCTGATTTGTTTATACATAGTGTATGGATTCATATAATTATGATTAATATAGTGGCACTTTAAAATAGATTCCTAGTGCGTACACGCAAAAATATATTTCGATTCTGTTATTTATGATCATTTATATATAGGATACATGATACTTTATATATATAGGATACATGACCGAGGTTATACTACTACACATTTAACTAGCGTTCAAGCAACTTTTCGTCCATTACACAGTTCCAGACAACCACCAATAGCCAAATGAAATGGCCAATTCCAAATGGTTAAAACAAGGGGAAAATTTGCCTGGGCGGGGTCCAACGTTCTATTTTGCGCTCATACTTGTTCTCTGCATCCTAAGCCACACAAATACGTTCGCGATGAATAAAATCACCCCCAGCACGAGTCCTTCGCCAGCAACGTAGAGTTGAATATCCTTCTGGTCGTAATTGTCGGAAGTATGTCCCTTTTGTAGTCGATTTCCGTCAGCCGCCGGAGCGTTCCGCATTAAAACGAGATTAACGACGGGATACGGGTGTCAGTCGAGGAAGTCCATCAGATAAGCTTATTCCCTTATGATGGTGTTTATTCCTTTCACATTGTAGGCGGTTGTTGCTTGACTGCAGTAGTCCGCAGCGACGAACGATTTTTTGAAGTTGCGATGTGAAACTCTCGTACTGCAGGATACTGTAACCAGGTTCCATTAATCAGCCTGCAAGTGAAATTATACTTGTCACAAGGGCAAAGTAAATTCAGACAACATCAAATACGGGCGGGAGAAAGCCAGACTTAACCCACATGAATTCGCTGATATTTTATGGAATTCAAAAGAGTCAGCTGTACAAACTTTTTTATCCATGGCATTAACAATGAGTGAACCTATCCAGGTCTATGATGACTGTAAAAATATCCATAATTATAAAAAATAAACAGATATCAATACGAATCCCAAAGAAAATTCGATATTACTGGTAGTAAGTTACTAGACAAAGAAGTGGAAAACGGAGCTATTTGTAAGATTCCCAGGCAACATAAGAGTCCAAGAGAATATTAATCATGATTCTGTATTTCTCTATACTTACTGAAATTAAGCTGTGATACAATCTGATCCTATGTGCTCTTAACAAAAAGGTTCATATTCAATTTTCTCGCGCGCATCCTCTGAGGTTAATTTTTAAACTTTAATAGGCGGAGATGCAACGAAAGAACCCACTATGTAACTAATTTCTATATAAACTGGGTTTTTCTAGAAAATTTTTCATATCCATGACCTGATACTTCTAAATGTCCGTTTACCAATGTCATAAGCTGAATTATTGACTCTAATTGTCTATGAGTTTCAGAAAAAATTAATTCATTTTGATGATATAGAAATTCTATTTGCTTATTTTGTTCATTAATTTTAAAATGATTGCAAGTCCTTAACAAAAGTTGCATTGCGCATACGGATAGACACTTGTACCTAACGTCTGCCTTGCCCATGAGAAGTTCGGGCTAAGCATTCCTCTCTCCAGCAACCTGCCTTTGCAAGTGTTTTATTGAGGTTAAAAGGAACAATGCTGATCTGGCAACGCGTCATGCACCTTCAGAACTGATGACGTTGTCACTTGGCAGGAGATTGCTCTCCGCCAGCTAAGAGTTACGTTACTTGCTGTAATAAATACGACTTTAGTATAAATTGGGTATTTTTTTGTTTTAATACTCGACCCACACGAGAAGAATGTCTGAAAACAAAACAGTACCAAATTTGAACAATATATTAGTTTCATGTTGGAAATCTGCATGATTGTAAATAAATGTAATTATGTTAAATTAGATATTCCTTATTCAAACTAATGAAAAAAGGTTTCCATACAAATTCTATGTATACTATTTGCCCTGTATAAGATTATTCGCATAGATATACATTTTCACTTCTAGACTTCCTGACTTTAAAATCTATTTTGTTTTATTTTATTTTATTTATTCGTTTATTTTTTTTTTCATTGACTACGAATATAAATCACCGGGACAGACAATATGTCAGTAGGTTTTGATATGTGTTTGAACTTTTAGCTTATTTGTCATTACTAAAGCATTAAGTTAGAGTTCAAATCTTTACGCATATATATTTGGATATTCAATTAACCTATGGTTACATTTTGCTTATTGATTTTATCGTGATTCCTTTTTTGTTATAATTTGTAACCCTTCCGACTTCTTACGGAGTGTATTATATTGGCTCCAGTTGTATCCATATTTATTTTATTTCGTTTATTTATTTTATTCATTAATTTTTTATATTTGATAAATTAATGGTTGGCTTGAATATGTGGAAAAGTGTTCTAGCGGCGTACCGTATAAGGCTACTTGCGGTATCAATTTTATAGAAACAAGATATGAATGATAAAGGTATTTAAAACCGCGAGAACCGCTATAATCCAGTTCGGATCCAATATCACGAGTTGTAACTCGTAAGACATTTGACACTTTTCTTGTTTATCGCTTATTCTACCAAACCGATTGACTCTGGGTGTACTAAAATATGGTATTGGTTTTCATAATGGAAAGGAATTCACACGAGTTAAGGAGATTATTGATTTACACCACCCGAGTCAGATTATCATGTGTTGAATTCCATGTTTACTGATTTAGCACTCATAAATACTCCTAGCTCACTCAATTGCGGTGTTTGTTTTTAGTGCTATTAATTCTATATAACGTGTCAAGGAACTATTAACACTAAGAGGTGATTATTTCCTCTGTCAGACTCGTAACTCTCTTAATGATTCTACATGTATTCTTCATGGACTGATTTGGCACGTGATAGGCCTTAAACTGACAGGTGTCTTAGTGTGTCCCTTGTTTTCATGACACGTGTTACAATCAGTTATGTGCTTTTTATATCTGTAAGCATTGTAGGCCAGTAAAAGAGTGATTTGGCTTTCTGTGACATAATAGAGAACCCTGGATGACGGAATGCAACCAGTTTAGAACGATTGGTATGAAAGAGATTATTACTACCACCTGGTCGTTAGTCATCTGCTGTGTTCTTCGGGTTTTCCTCGTCACGGACCTACATATATTATTACATTTGATTACATAATTCTGATACAAATACTTTTAATATACTTTTGCTTTAGGGTTTCCGTTCGAAGTGTTTATTGTTTTGCTTATCGCTGTTGACTCTTGCTTTGTTCAGTTTGTAACAGTTCTGCGCTCCGACCCAGATATTCAATGCTCGCGATCTCTTGGGTTAATGAATTTTCTTGTTTAGATACGGTTTTAACAATAGGCACGGATATTTCTATATCTTTTAGTCCAATTAATAGTTCTTTGCAGTATGGTGCGGGATTGTGGGATAATGCGTCAGCTATGATAATTGCTTTCCCAGTTAGATATCTTAACTTGGCTCCAAAGACCTGAATGATCATTTGCCACCGAGTTCTTTTGGGACTGTGATTAAAGCCTTTAAAAAACTCGGTAAGTGACTTATGGTCAGTAAGGACTTTAATAGCCGTAGATTATGAACTTAAAATGTACTAGTGAGTTAACGATACCTAGCCCTTCCTTGCCTATTACTGCATATAGGAAAAACTGTTTATCATATTACTGAAGTAGTACCCCTCATACCCCTTGGTCTGAGGCGTCTGTTGCAATAAAAAAAAAATTCCTTATTTAAATCAGGGATTTTTAAGTTAGGTGAGCTGCATTAGCATTATTCCGCTTTTAAGATATCGAACGTCTGTTGATGCTTTTCAGACCATAATAAATCTACGCTCTTTTTCGTAAGATCTGTTAAAGGAGCTGCTATGATTGAAGAGTTACATATTTGCATACAATTGTAATACCCACTACAGCGCAAAAGTGCTGTATCCCCCTTACGTTAATAGGTACCGGAAAGTTATGAATAGCCGACACCTTACCATGGACTACTTAAGACCTTGACTAGACACATATAACGTAAATAAACATGTTCGATTTTTAAAAACTAACATTTAGATATTTTACTCTGAGATTATTTGTCTTTGTCTCTGTAGCACTAACTCTAGTTTATGTGAATGTACTTCTAAGGTATTAGAAAAGATTACAAGACCAACCAATAGGCATGTTGGGTATCCCCTAAAAGTCTCCAAACACTATATTGTAATTGGGGCGCAACGTAAGCCGGAGGCATACGTAAAAATTGATAATGTCCCCTGAGTGTGCTGAAAACGGTGTATGAGGTACAATCACTTAGGTAATTTTGTATCTGGTTAAAAGCTTTAGTAAGTCCCAAGCTGGTGAAAGATTTTGTTTTAAGCGCAGAAATCTACGCAGATACGCCAAGTCCGATCTTTTATGGCATGACGTTTGAGGGAAAAATTATATTGGCTTATTTGATTTCCTAATGGCTCCTATTACTAACATTTTTCAACTTCGTCATTTATCTCTATTTTGAAATTTCATTGAGAGTCTATACGAAGGTAGGTATATAGCTTTATGTTTGTCCTTAGACCGTATTTTGTGTTAAATTACATCCGTTTTTCCCCAGAGATCACTCGCTAGTGGAGAAACTTCCTGGTATTCAGATAAAAGATAAAATAGAAATAAATTTCTGCTGAATCACCTCTGCTTGAATAACTTTACGGATATTACTTTAGATAGAGTATAAGAGAGATTCATCTGCGACTGGTTGGGCGGGATTAAAAATTAGCAACAATAAAAAAAATGCGATGTTTATATGTATAGGTTTTGTGGATTACTAGATTAACTTGTTGCTGTGAGTCAACCGTGTCTAGGGCTTTGTTGGCAGAAATCGTTATATTTCAGAGTGTCGGGAAGGATTAAAATTTCAGATCCCAGCAAAGTCTTTTTACACGCACTAAGACATTCGAGGGTGCATGCTTCTCAAGATTTTGCGTGCAAACTGCGACTACGGTTGTGGGAGAATTCTGTTGGGTCATTTGAACAATGTTACGATTTATGAGACAAATGTATAGTTCCTCTATACAAATTATCATTTGCTTACCTGTCTCTTTTTGTTCAAACGGATTTTAATATGTTTGAAGGTTTATAGAATTTTTTCCTTTGATAAACACGCCTTATTTTGCAGGAGGTAAGATAATGTTTTGTAAACCCCAGATGGATATCTTACAATTACACTAGATACAGATCAATGTTTTTTATAACTATAGAGGTATCTGTAAGTGCTCGCTTATCCGGACTTCTCATTAGGGAAGTTTGAACAACAGACGGTGAGTCCGTAAATACAGGATATTATGTGTACTAAAGGAATAAAACAAGATATTCTAATTTTTACGGCACTTACAGTCGGGCTTAATCCACCACTATAATAATTACTGATTGTATTAAAATTACTAGAACCTGCTCTGATTACTTGATACGGTCGTGATATTCATAGGAAAATTCCTTTTTAATTCAAAAAGGTATTGGCATGTATGATCCAACATCGCTTTTCCCCACTCTGCTAGAGTCGCTTATTGTGTGGAATGTGGTATGCTTTGAACACTCGGCAGATTTAACTGACCCTGACCGTCTGACTAGATGACACAGTAACCGAGTTTGCATAAGCATGATTTATATGATTATGATATTTAGGCTACTGTTTACCATCGGCAACGTATTGTGTGTTTTCAGCATTCTGTTGTTGGTTACGTATAAAGCAACGAACGTATCAATGACGAACTATTAGGAACTGAGCGATTACTATTAAGACAAGTTATCTCTACTGCATTCAATATTAACTGTTTGTACTTGCTGTTGTTTACTTCATTCTTTGCTAAAATTTGAAATAGGTAGGGATCCTGGTCAGCGCATTTAGCCTAATGAAAGTTTTTTATAGACATGTTATTCCTTGCAATCCAGCCATATTTTAAAAGTTAAGTTGAGTCATTGAGGTTCGATATTTTATATAACTAAAAAAACTCAAGGCTAAAACTGCAATCGGGACTTTGCAAAGGAGCATTTATTGTCCTGACCCGAAATAGTGTTACCTCTAATTTATCTAGATTTGTACGGGTGTTCCACTTGTTTTTGTGTGTTTTTTAATCACTACGGTGCCTAACGACCCTATCCATGCATCTGTATAAATACAGACGTCCACTGCGTAAACGCATATTCACTGTTTAATATGATTTGTTACGTAAAGGATTAATAATCACCCAAAATGATAAAATTAACATAGTATATGATTATGATATTTCAGGAGAACTTCTGGAAACAGAAACTCAAAGATAAAAAACTCTCAGTAGCGAAATCTCAATGATGTAGATAATTTCTGTAAAAAGGTAAGATTAAGAATGTCTCGTAACTTCAGCCACAGGAATAACGAAATTCGACCTGCAAAGGAAACACTCAGTTACTCCAAATGAATAAAAAATTGTACTTAGCTTGCTTTTGTGGGAAGTCACGGTGTTCCAATAACGACACACGGCCTTGGCCCTCCTTCTCCGTTTACCGGATGACTGGTTTGGCTTCAGTTTCCCCCGTGCATGTTGTTTGGATGATTCGTGCCCTTGAAGATCCGGTGCTACAGACGCGTTCGGTTTGTTTCTTGAAGTGCCGGAAACGCTCAATAACGATTTTTTCTTGAATGATTCTAATGAGAGACGAAGCTTGCGTTGCCGTAGGAAAAGGAAACGTCGGGTTTGTTTCTTGAAGTTATGCACCTTCTGAAGACGCTCACTAAACAATGATACTAAGTTGCTTGAAGAATCTGTTGCTTTCGTCGTCGTTAACTTCTGATGACACATTGTTCATTATTCTGGTTTTTCTTCGGAAAACGTTGTAGAGTTCTTCTGGTAATCTGCCACCAATATTAGGGCTGTTGCCTTGTATAATAAGGGGCCCTATGAGGTAATGTTAGACTTGCGATAATCTTACGCTAAGTCGGTTGGTATTGCACTTCCATATTCATTGGAGTGTCTTGGGGTTTGTAGATCACTTACGAAGTCGGTATTATCTTCTTTGGTTATGACGACGATATGTTAAACTCATGATGATTTCTTTCTGATGTGAGGTTCTAAGTAGAAAACACGATGTATATACTTATATTCTCTGAGATTACATGGTGAAGATCAGGTAGGATTGTACAGGTCTTCTAATGACGATGGCTTGATCGCTTGTGCCCATGATAATGGCTAACTCTGTTCTACATGATAAAGCTTAGGTAAAGAGGTACAGGTCTGCCAATGGTGATGGCTAACTCTATTCTCACTACCATCTTGGTTACAAATCATAAAAGAAGCAGACAGTAGCTCGAACATACGAACATACAATCAGATGACATAGTTACTAATCAC